>NW_006284936.1:666208-686947 GCF_000327345.1 Myotis davidii
ATCACTGGCCAGGGCGGCAAAGGCGCCGGATTCTCCGATCATGGCTGGGGGGCCGGGCAAACAAGGCCACCTTTGCCCTGCCCCCCGGCTCTTAGCTCCCCCCTGGGTTTCCGATCACTGTCAGTGGCAGGGGGCTTCTTCCTGCTTTCCCTTTCGCCTCCCTGCATTGTGCCTACATATGCAAATTAACCTCCATCTTTGTTGTCAATTAACTGCTAATCTTAGTTGGCAGTTGATTTGCATATTTCCCTGATTAGCCAATGAAAAGGGTAGCGGTTGTACGCCAATTACCATTTTTCTCTTTTATTAGTGTAGATTTGAATGTCTGTCTCTGGATCACCTGTTAGTAATAAAGAGATCAAGTAATAATACCAATGAAAAATAAGTTGCATTTGTGAAATAAGTGCTTGTATATGAAAAGTCATTGTTCTGCAGACAATCACTGTGATCAATCAGTACCAACTTGGAATAACTGGCTTTACATTACCTTATTACCAGACCAAGCCCATTTGAATCATAATTTTATTTTTAACCTCAAATTTGATAATTATATTTAAGTAAATATGTTAGTCCTATCAATTTCAGGATTAATAGTATTTTGATCTCTAATTGAAACTTCTGATTGTCATCCACTAACTGTACTTTGCAACACAAAACAGCATTGCTATTTTACCCTAGAACTAGGAATCTTAGAAATTTATTGAAATGATACTGTAAGAATTATGTATGTTTTCTTCTTATTCTATATCCATTTCCCAATTAAGTTATGGCTAGGGAGGCAATTTAAAAACATATGGTGCCCTGACCAGTATGCCTCAGTGGTTGGAGTGTTGGCCCTCTAACCCAAGAGTCTTGAGTTCAATTCCCGGTCCAGGGCAAGTATCTTGGTCGCAGGTTCTATCCTGGCCGAAGTCAGGGTGTGTGGGGGAAGCAACCGATCAATGTATCTCTCTCACATTGATGTTTCTCTCTCTCTACCTCTTCCCTCCCTCTCACTCTCTCTAAAAATCAATGGAAAAAATATTCTTGGGTGAGGATTCGCAAAAACAAATATAAAAACCAAACAAAACATGTGGCTATATTTCAGAAATCCTGAGTTCAAAATCTAAGTTCAACACGTAACTACCTGAGTAATCTTGGGTAAACCAATTAAATTTTCTGTGCTAGTCTGTGTCTTCATCTGTAAAATAAGAGGTTTGGATTAGATGCTTCCTTTGTGTAACATGCTATGATTTCAGTTTCATTTAAGGAGAAATCAGGTCAATGAAGAAGGTGTTTAAAATAATTTATATCTTAGCACCCCACTACAACCAATAAGGGAAAATGATCATATTCTTCTATTGTTTTTTTTAAATGATAGAACAAGTACATAACCTACGTGCCTAGAAAATCCTTTTCTGACACCCCCCCCCATCCTTGTCCTTTGATTCTTTTTGGTGTATAACATTATGGAGGACAAAGAGGAGACCACAATGACTATCATTACAATGTTATATCTGAGAGTGCCTCTGCTTCTAGATTAGCTTCAATCCAGGAAGCAGTGAACTTTTCTGTCCTTATAAGGCCCTCTTATAGTCACTGCTGGCCCTCACCATTGCTACTGCATAAGTAATAATAGGATTAAAAACAATAATAGTGATTTAGATAGTGTCAACACTTGAGTACTCATTCTGTGCCAGACACTGGCTTAATTACTTTTGCATGTTTTATCTCATTTAATTCTCACAAAATCTCCAAAATGACAGGTATGATTTCTTGCCCTTATTTCATAGATGAGGAAACTGAGACTTAGAGAAGTTAAGTTACTTGCAAAAAGTAATCTTTGACAGAGCCTGAATTCAAACCGAGAAAGTTTAGGTTTAGAGGCATAAACCTTAGCCACTGTGCCATATTGAAAACCTATTGCTGTATCTAACACTTATTCTAGGTCCTAAGAGGGTGGAGATAAAAAGCATTTAAAGAAACTATGGCACCTGTGATCAAAGAGCATGGAATGTGTGTATATACAGAACTATTGGTAACATTTTGTTAATTCTCATCCGAGGATATTTTCCCATTGGTTTTTTAGAGAGTGGAAGGGAGAGGGAGAGACACACAGAGAGAAACATCAATGTAAGAGACACACATCGATTGGTTGCCTCTGCACACCCCTAACTAGGGTCGAGGATTGAACCTTCAGCTGAGGTAAGTAGCCTTGACCAGAATCAAACCTGGACCCTTCAGTCCACAAGCTGATGCTCTATCCACTGAGCCAAACTGGCTAGAGCTAACATTTTGGAATGCACAAGGAAAACACAACTTTTTCAGAATCATGGCATCATAATGCAATGGAAAAAGGAAGTATTATTCAATAAATTCTTAAGAAACAATAATTTTAGCTAATTGAAAAAAATAACAAAGCTGTATAATTACTCACACCTAATATCAAAATTCATTCCAAATGGACAAAGTAGTTCAATGGAAAATATTTAATGAGGAAATAGGGTTAATTTGTTGGATTGGTAAGGACTTTCTAATTATAAGAACTGCTGAATAAGTCTATGTGATGACAAAATTTTGAAAACCCTTCTATATGCCAAAATGCCATAAACAGTCCCATTTATTCATTTATTTAATTTTTTGTCCTCACCCAAGGATGTGTTTTCATTGATTTTTTTCTAGAGAGAGAGGAAGGGAGAGACACACAGAGAAAAACATCAGTGTGAGAGAGAAACATCCATCAGTTGCCTCACACACTTGCTCCCACTGGGGGTGAAAACTGCAACTTAGGTATGTGCCCTAACCAGGAAGTGAACCCACAATCTTTTTGGTATACAGGACAATGCTCCAACCAACTGAACCACATGGCCAGGGCTTCCATCCATTTATTTTTGCCTTTACTTCCCTTGCCTTTGGGGTCAAATTAATAAAATCTTCTCTAAGACCGAGGTCCATAAGTTTAGTACCTATGTCTTCATCTATGTAATTTATCATTTAAGGTTTAAAAGATTCTGCACAGCAAAAGAAATTGCCAACAAAACAAAAAAGAAATCAACCAAATGAGAGAAGATACTTATAAACAACAGCTCCAACAAGGGGTTAGTATCCAAAATATATAAAGAACTCACACAACTTAACACCAAACAAACAAACAAAAATAATTAAAAATTGGGAGAAGACCTTAATAGACACCTCTCCCAAGAAGACATAGAAATGGCCAACAGATATATGAAAAACTGCTCAATTTCACTAGCTATTAGGGAAAAGCAAATTGAAACTACAATGAGATACTACCTCCACTTGTTAGAATGGCTATTATCAATGAGACAAGTAATAAGTGTTAGAGAGGTTGTGGAGAAAAAGGAACCCTCATTCACTGCTAGTGGGAATGTGAACTGATACAGCCACTTTGGAAAATAATATGGAGGCACCCCAAAAAATTAAGAATAAAGTTACCATATGACCAATCACTCTTTCTTATGGATACCTACCCCAAAATTTTGAAAACATTTATTCACAAAGGTATATGCACCCTGTTCATTGCAGCATTATTCATGGTGGCCAAGACATAGAAACTACTTTGATAGATGATTGGATTCAGAAGATGTGGTACATTTAGACAATGGAATACTACTCAGCTATAAGAAATGGTAACATACTGCCAGTTGTGATAACATGGATGGATCTTGAAAATATCACTCTAACCAAAATAATCAGACAAAAAAATCAAGAACCATATGGTTTCACTCACATGTGTGATATAAAGCTTAAAGCAACAAATGAACAAACAATAAAAACAAACATAAATATGACACAGACAGCAGTATGGTAGTTATCATAGGGAAGGGGGTGGAGTGGGTAGTAAAGGGTAAAGGTGATCAAATATATGTTGACAAAAGAAGATTTGACTTTGGTTGGTGGGTACACAATGCAATACACAGATGATGTATCATAGAATTGTACACTTGAAGCCTATATACTCTTATTAACTATTGTCACCTCAGTAAATTTAATTAAAAATGCCATAAACAAAACTAAAATTCAAATAATTCAAATAATAAACTTACGTAACATATTTTCAATAAATAAAATAACAGATTAATATCATTATTATATAAAGTGTTCTTATATATCAATAAGAAAATATTTTAACCCCCATTAGAAAAAATTGCAGAGGATTTGAAGAAATCAAAATAAAGAAATACACAGGCCAATAAATATACAGTGATTCAAGCTTAATAACAAGTATATTATCATTAAAACAATGAATTTGTGAGGTGTTTTCTTTTTTACTTTTTAGTTGGATATATATATTATTAAGTATAAGGTTAAATAATATTTTTGCACATTCTTGTTAAGTTCAGTAAGTGGTAAAAGTTAACAAGAAACTGATTTAGCAACATATAAATATCCTTATAGTTATTCATACCTATGGACCTAACTTTCTGCTTTCTAGAAGATAACCATAGATGGACAAATATTTTTCTATATGTTCAAAGACATAATTATTAAAAATAAAAATATTAAAAACAACATAAATAGAGAATAGATCATTGGTTAAATATATTATGGTGCACCAGTATCATGCAGCCAATGCATCATGCCTAAATATTCAATGACAAAGGATGATATTTATTTTGTTGAATGAAGAGAGTAAGGGTTAAACTAGTTATATATTTATATATGCATATATAATCAAACTTTTATAAGGAGCGCATATAACTGTTTGTAAATACATATAGTAAATGAAAAGTAGAAGAATTATACCAAAACTTAACAGCTGTTATTGTCTCTGGGCGGTGAGATTTGACTTTTCTTCTTTGTGTTTAATTAAATTTAAAGTCTCTTTCCATCCCCATTTATACTCCCTTTTACCACCTCTACTACCCTCACCCCCCTTTCCCTCTGGCTATAGCCACACCGTTGTCTGTGCCTATGTGTTACATAAATATATGTGTGGGTGTTTTTGCTTAATCCCTTCGCTTTCTTTCATCCAAACCCCTAAACTCCTCCCCTCTGAAAGTTGGTCTGTTCCCTGTATCCATTTCTTTGTTTCTATGTTGTTCCTCAGTTTATTTTCTTCATTAGATTCCACATATAAGTGAGATCATATGGTATTTGTCTTTCTCTGACCTGCTTATTTCACTTAGTATAAAAATCTCCAGTTCTGTCCATGCTATTGCAAAAAGGTAAGATTTCTTTTTCTCTCTTTTCTTTCTTTTTTTTTTTTTTCAGGCTAAGAAGTAATTTATTGTGTAAATGTACCATGACTTTCTTATGTACTCATCTACTGATACGCACTTGGGCAGCTTTCAACTTTTGACTATTGTGAATAACACTGCAATGAACATATGAGTGCACATATTCATTCAAATTAGCATTTCTGGATTCTTAGGTTATATTTCCTGAAGGTAAATCGCTGGGTCAAGAGGCAGTTCCATTTTTAATTTTTTGAGGAAACTCCATACTGGTTTCCACAGTGGTTGCACCAGTCTGCACTCTTACCAATAGTACACTAGGGTTCCCTTTTCTCCACACTTTGCCAGCACTTGTTATTTGTTGATTTTTTTTAATGACAGCCATTCTGATAAGTGTAAGGTGATACCTATTGTCATTTGAATTTGCATCTCTTGGATGATTAGTGACTTTATCTCACCCCTAACTATCACTACTGTCTCCTTGAGGACTCTAGTATTTCCATTAATAACATGAAGTCTGACTAACGCTGCTTTCTGTGACGGTAATGCATATTGATATGTGCACAAAAACCTTACATGCTTAGAAATTTAGGTCATTTATGTTCTTTCACTATTAAAATTACGCCTTCTGGGGACATCTGCAAAATCTACAAATGTAAAACAAAGAGAACTTTTTCAATGATTGTTTGACAGAACATCAAAATAACTAAGTCTACATTAACTGGGAATAGATTACCTTTAGCATCTTTTAAATCTCAATCTGGTTTTCCCTTGCCCTCTATCCCCCCCCCCCCTTGCCACTGTAAACCTAAAATGAAATTAGAAAGTTAAAATCACCATGCCCACTCAAAAAATAGTTTCATAATATATTATGTAACATATAACCAATTTGGTTAAATATACACAATTTACAAATATCCATACCACTTTAAAACCACATTCTTGTAAATAATCGAGAACTGCCCAAGTTTTAAGTCATCCCTAGTATTTCATTCAGTAAAGCAAAGTTTCGCTCATTTAAAGGAGGAACCGCCAGCATCAGCTAATAGCTCATCTATATTGAGGGTGTTTTCCAGCATCTGACTGCTATCTTCTTGCTACTTACATGTTTCTCATTTTTTTATATTTCTTAACTTTTGAAAAATTTATTTTTCAGTAATGACCATATATTTCAGCAGTTTCGATTAGAAATTTCTTTTTAAACTCTTGTTATTTAGATATGGGTGAAGAAAACGGAGAGGGATTCAAATACACCTGCTGCTGGCAGTTCCACATAATCTTACACATAGCCAAAACTGTTTTACAGTTTATCAGAGTAAACACCATTGATGGCATATAGAAGCTTATTTAACCTCTTTATTGGACTACTAGAGGTTCTGTCTTAAATGGTAATGTCTATTTCATTTGTATCCTACTAAACTTCCTCAACTGAAAATTAATATTCAATTAAAGCCCTTTGCCTTTCAAATCTTATAGTAGTTGTAAAACTCATTCAGGGCTTTATACGGTAGTAAAATTCTCCATACTATCTGCTTTTCTTTTTGTTTCTTCATTGAGGAAGGGTCTAGTCACTTTTGAAATTAGAACAAAAATATTGATGCCTTCTTTTATGTATCCTTAGGTTGTATTTTGATATTATAGTCAACTTATACTTAGCCATTATACCAATGTATAATAAGCATGGATAATTGAAATCAACTCACAGATCATCTCCAGTTTCTTTTTTTAAAATATATTTTATTGATTTTTTACAGAGAGGAAGGGAGAGAGATAGAGAGCTAGAAACATCGATGAGAGAGAAACCTCGATCAGCTGCCTCCTGCACACCCCCGACTGGGGATGTGCCGGCAACCAAGGTATATGCCCTTGAACGGAATCGAACCCAGGACCCCTCAGTCCGCAGGCCGACGCTTTATCCACTCAGCCAAATGGGTCAGGGCCAGTTTCTTATTTTAACTTCTTCTTCCATCAAAACTTTTCCCATGGGGACTAATAAGTAGGAAAATTGAATGTATAAAGTAATTTTTGTCCAGACTTCAGGGAAAAAAAGGATTAAAAGACAGGAAGATGATTTGTATACTTCAGAAACGATATCATCAAGCCCTATCCAAAGTTTACTGTTGTTTACAACATTTTTAAATCCTCTAACTGATTATTAAATACATTTCTTATTATTATGGGTACATTATAATCAGTGTGTAAAAATTGCTTGACCACATATAGCCAATGCTTCTTAGCATAAATGTACCAGCTTCTAAATAGGCTTAGCATTTAGCTGTAGCCTTTACTTAAACAATTAATTAATAATTTTTCTACATGTTCCTGACACACAAAAAGCACTTAATAAATACCTGGTGATTTATTGAGTCATTGTGGTGAATTAGCAATGGAACATGATGTATTTTGCTAATACTTTTTTTATTAACCCTCCTTAATGAAGGATGAAGCCTTCATCACTTTAGCTCTTATTTCCATCATCATTAAACAGATATAATATTTGACTCTTATAAAATGTTATTAAATCCCTTAAATATGTCTATATCCAAATTATAATTTTATTCATAGAAAATAAAGAAGATAGATCTCAGTACCATAAGTGCTAGGGCAACCTAATTATAATAATCAAATAACTGACTAAATGCCAGAGTTTATCAGCTTTAAATTTATAATTGCATTTCTTGTTATATATTTATTATATTCTGGAAATGGCTGACTTTTCACAGTTACATTGTAGATCTTACATAAATATAATTAACCCAAAGGAGCTGTCAGAATACACCAGGAAACAAAAGATGTTTTCTAATCCATCTTTGGCATTGAAATATATTTAAAACATATATTCCAACCTGTGGATGAGCCTGAGGCAATTCTAAGGAGACAGTAAATATCACTTGAATACCCGTATTATTCTAGAGTTTATCTTGATTAGTAATGAAATAGCCATCTGCCAAATGCAGGCAGTAAAGTGGCACTAATCAGGAAAATGGCAGGAAAGTTACGTCTGAACTAATTGTCCTTCTGCTAAAAGACTAAAGCACCATGATACTGCTTAAGCCTTTAAATGAGTTTTTTTTGCAATGAAAATGCACAACAACAAAAATATTTTAAAACATAGTTTAATGACATATTTTCTGAGTTGGAAAATATGTTTCGGGCTACATGTAGAGCCAGTACTTACAAGGTAGTCTCAAAAATTGGCATATAAATTTAGTAAAAATGTATTGTCAGTTTACATATGCTTTCACTCATATTTACACACTTTCTAGGGTTCTATAGTAAGATGATCTCAAATTGTCTTATTTAGTAAGTGACTTGCAGAGGGCATGTTAGAACATTGGAAAACCCAGGAGTCTTAGACTGATAACTGTTTTTTTCATCATTTACATTAACAAAATCTTAAGAACAATAAGATTAAAAGTTTGATTAGATATTAAGAAACACACTTTTTTATGTGGAGATGGCAAAATAAATACAAAGAAATATATAGTTAGTTGCCAATAACAGGCAAATGCATTAACAAAGATGTAATTAAATTTGCTACAAAGGTGTCAGTGCAGGTTTGAAAAATAGCAACAAGTGTTATTTAATTTGTTAACTAGATTTTATCACTGTAGACTTTGTCTCATCTTATACTGTCAATACAAATTCTCTTTTTGCTTACCTACCTCTACAGTTTAGAAAATAACTTGTATTGACAATTTTTTTGGCACTTGACACATCTCATCTTTCAACGGAAGGCTTGTTTCTGTCTCAGTGTATATATACAGGTATCTACCAGCTATGTAGTCACACCAGAAATCAGAGTGGATGAAACACTTAGGGTAATTAGCATTTCCATTAGTCTGAGTTGACAGCCACAGTGCTCTAGAAAAAACTCTTAACAAGCTGGCCATTGATAATAGGAATATGTGGGCTTTGTAAAGGAAAGTGTTAAGAAGCAAAACCAATGTATGTCTGAACTAACATTTAATAAAAAAGCAAAATTAACATCAAAATAGCTAATTTACTCATGCATCATGAATTCTGAGAAGTCACAATCTTTGGGTGAAAGTTGAATTATTTCCTTCCACAAGGACAAATGTCTTTGAAAAAATTCACAGTATAAAATGGATAAAATACTTAAATGTAAGTCATGAAACTATAATAATCTTAAAAGAAGACATAGGAAGTAAAATCTCAGAAATCCCTCATGGCAATATCTTTGCCTATCTATCTCTTCAAGCAAGGGAAGCAAAGGAAAAATAAACAAATGGGACTACATCAAACTAAAAAGTTTCTGCACAGCAAAAGAAACCATCAACAAAATGAAAAGGGAGTCCACTTCATGTGAGAACGTATTTGCCAATGATACATCTGATAAGGGGTTAATTTCCAAAATATATAATGTACTCATAACTCAACAAATGGAAGACAAAGAATCCAATTAAAAATGGACAAATGACCTGAATAGGCACTTCTCCAAAGAGGACATATTGATGGCCAATAGACATATGAAAAAAAAATGCTCAGTTGCTAATCATCAGGAAAATTAAAATGAAAATCAGAAAACATATAACTTACAACCTGCCAGAATGACTATCAGCAATAAATCAACAAACAAGAAGTACTGGTGAGGATATGGAGAAAAGGGGACCCTCATGAACTGTTTATAAGAATGCACACTTGCCAAAACCGGTTTGGCTCTGTGGATAGAGCGTCGGCCTGCGGACTGAAAGGTCCCAGGTTCGATTCCGGTCAAGGGCATGTACCTGGGTTGCGGGCACATCCCCAGTAGGAGATGTGCAGGAGGCAGCTGATCGATGTCTCTCTCTCATCGATGTTTCTAACTCTCTATCTCTCTCCCTTCCTCTCTGTAAAAATTCAATAAAAAATATATATTTTTTTTTAAAAAAGAATGCACACTGGTGCAAGCATGTGGAAAACAGTAAAATAAAAAATGGATTTGCCTTAAGTTCCAGTGATCCAACTTCTTGGAATATATCGAAGAATCCCAAATCATAAATCAGAAATAACATATGCACCCCTATATTCATAGCAGAATTATTTGCAATATCTAAGACCTGGAAACATCCCAAATGCCCTTCAGTAGATGAGTGGATATAAAAGTTGAGGTACATTTACACACAGAATACTATGCAGAATACTATGCTAAGTGAAATAAACCAGTCAGAGAAAGAAAAATACCATATGATCTCATTTATATGTGGAATCTAATTAACAAAATAAACTGACAAAATAGAACCAGAATCATAGATTCATGGTACAGACTGACAGGTGTCAGAGAGAAGGTATGGGGAGAAGGTGGACAGAATGAAGGGAGGTGAAGAGAATAGCCAAAAGCATATATGCATACCCTATTTACACAGACAATGGTGTGGTGATATCCAGAGAGAGGGAGAGGCAGGTCTGGGTAGAGGGGGGCAAAAATGGGAAATAGAGGACAATAGTAATAGTGTCAACAATAAAATAAAATAAGCTATTGGATCATATTGAAGTGCCAAATTCTTCTATAACCTACAATTTCATTATTTTGAACAGTAGTGAACAATGGACCGTGTAGCTTGGCAGATACTGAGGGCATCAGCTTCAGGATGAGAACTGAAATATTCTGATTTGGGACTCAGAGCTCCTGCTTCTCCTGGTGGTTGTTAGACTTGGTTCTTGCTCTTCAAAGATGTCCTGGTATCTGGATTCTGTTAATATACTTCAGTCTAATCTGTTTTAAGTAAAAAATAAAGAATAAAATAGCAGAAAAGCAATAATACCACTAATATTAAAGGAACTGTGAATCTTACAAGTCACAAAGAGCTGAGACCACCATGGCTGTTTCCTGCAAATGGTTAATAACTACCTGGAGCAGGTGTTCTTACTGCTTAAGAACCAATACATATACACTGGTGTATCCTTTGGAGTTTAGAGTTTTTAATATGGATGAAAATACAGTAGGACTGATGATTTTTACTGTCTTTTCCCCCTCCATTCTTCATTCCGAAGAGTTTTATATAGGTGACTGATAACTCAAATAAATGTTTGTTCATATTTAAGTTCCGTTTCAATTGGATATACTTAAACCCTTTAGAATTCTTAAAATGTCTCACTGTAGCTGATCACATAGTTTCATATTTTAGAAAAGAATAATTAAGAAGTACTATGAATATAAATACCAAAATCTTAAATAACAATTAGAAGTTTATGTTTTCTATTCTACACATACAAAGAACAGAAATTTTAATACTTTTATAAAATAAATTTCAAGTACATTGCTATAATAAAACAATAATAATAATCGCTTACTTCAGGCTACTGTAGCAAAGTACCATAGAATAGGTGACTTAAACAACAAGCCTTTATTTGTCACAGTTCTGGAGGCTGTAGGTTCATGATGAAGGTCCTTGCACATCAGTGTCTACCAACTTTCTGATTCTCAGACAGCTCTGTCTTCTTGATGTCCTCACATGGTGATAGGGAGGAGAGAATTCTCTTGTCTCTCTTATAAGGATACTAGAGGCCTGATGCATGAAAATTCGTGCAAGAGTAGGCCTTCCTTCCCCCAGCTGCTAGCATCGGCTTCCCTCTGGCACCTATGACCGGGACTGGCTTCCCTTGGGCCGCCCGCAGGCACCCAGGACCCCGGCTGGCTTCCCTCCAGCCCCAGCTTCTTCAGGAAGGACATCCGGAATGATGTCTGGAGGGATGTCTGGTCTAATTAGCATATTACCCTTTTATTATTATAGATTAATCCCATTCATGAAGTTAGAGCCCTCATGACCTAATCATCCCCAAGGCCCTACCTCCTAATATTATCACATTGGGGGTTAGCATTTAAACATATGAATTTTGAGCAGAGGGATTAGGGGGACACAAACATTCAGTCTAGAACAATAATTAGCACTTATTACTTTATTGCCAAGGTAATATTCTAAATACTTTATAACAAATTTACTCTTGACAACAAGATTGAATTTTCCAATAATGGTATTATTATTGCCCTTATTGAAATAGAAAACTGAATCCCAGACATGTTACATGATTGACAAAAGTGGTTCAGCTAGTAAGTGATGGGGCTAGGAATCAAGCCCGGATGGATGACTCTAGAGTTCTAAATATTGGGAGTCGCTGTGCCCACATTACCCTATCTACCATCAAGCTGACCTGTACTCCTTTGATTAATATGCTTCAGTATCTGGGCTTATTTTCATCTTTAAAGTGACAATTTTGGATTCCATGACATACTCTTTAAGGTCTTTTCCAGCTCCTAAGTATAAATTCTGTGTAGTTTAAAATTAACCATGTATTAGCCACCAGTTGGAGACTGGTTAAATAAATTTGGGGGGTGGTCATACAGTGAAATTTTATGCTGACATTTAAAATAATGATGTAGAATTTTGTTATGGTACTAAAGATTATGATAAATCAGAAAATGAGTTAGTTGTGTAACTCTGTATACAGTGATCCCACTTTTTTATGATAGAGAGAAAATGTATATACACCTGTAAATGCATAAAAAAAGTTGAAGAACCAAACACCAGTAAACTCTAGGAGGTTAGAATATAGAGGGATTTCTAATTTCTCCCTTATACATTTTATTTGTCAAATATTTTTTACAAGTATTACTTTAAATATCATAAAAATAGAGAAAAAATAGAAAAAAATAAATCTACACCTACACATATTATACATACATATACACAACTGGACTACAGATAACAAAACGGTTTTCTGAAATTTCAGGGGTTGGGCAAACTTTCAAATGAATGGAGATGGCAAATTATTTCCTTATCTAGTTTGTGAAATGATTATGTTGCCTTCAGTTGTTTTGGTGTGGGTTGTTTTTGTATACTTTTAAAAGTATTATGAGTGAAAACAAGATTAGGGTTGGATTTATTTTATTCCACATTTTCATTGATGATTGTCTGAGTACAGAGATTGATTTCCCTTTTGGTTGACCATGACCTTCACTTGGGCATTTTTGCCCAGGTATGTATTGACTACAGGTTGTTTGCTTTTGAGAGGTACATCCCAGTTGTAAGAATGGGGATTGTTATAAGGTCTGTACAGCTAACTCAAAACTCATGGTTCCAGAAGCTTACAAGCAGCTTTATCTTTCTTTTTTATATAAATTGAATAATTCAGACAATTAATGTCTTTTATGTTTACTCCTAAAGAGCAGTCAGTATATACATATCTACTTTAAAGTTTTATTTGGTTTTAAAATACATTTTTAAATGAACTTTGCATCTCTGTTATTTTTACAAGATGCTTTTCAATGTCTAAGATAATGAATATCCCTTTCAGATCTTTCTAAACACATAAGTGAATTACTGATTAGAATATGGGCAGTCAAATAGAGCATCTACCTAAAAAAAATAGACTAAAACCCTCATATTTTATATTGATATAATCTAATCTTTTATACATCTATTCAGTTTGCTTGAGACCAAATATGATTGATTTTATCCATTGATTTACATATTTCACAAAAATAGTATATGCCAGGTATGATGATACAGAATTGAATAAAGAATGATTTAGAATTAAACCATTGATGTAATGGGGGAGACACATGCAGTGTATATTTTGTCTCTAGTACAATGTAGTAAATAGTACATTAGCAACATTAACTCTTCTGTGGTATGAGTTAAATAAGAGATAATTCAGTTCGTGTGTATGATTTTGTCAGGAATGCTGAAATAGATTCTTTGCAGGTTTTTGCCTTCTAGATAGTATCTAACATAGAAATATCAGTGTTTAAATATACAAAACTATGCAACATAGAAAATGCATTCAATAATAATGTAATAACTATGTATGGTGCCAGGTGGGTACTAGAAATATCAGGGAAAACACTTTGTAAAGTAAATGATTATCTAATCACAATGCTGTACACGTGAAATGAACACAAATTTATATTAAGTATAAACTGTAATTAAAAAAATTAATTCAAAATAAAACATCCCCAGTGTAACAGGTATGCAAACAGTCTATTTGTGCTTTGTTCCAAATAGCAACAACTCAACTCTCAACCGCAAAAAGATAAATATGCACTTAATTACATTAGAATAGTATAAAATCATGCATAAGAAAATAGATCTTTCTCCCATGTCTCTTTTTTGCCTCTAATTTTTAAACACTGACTTCATTCATGTTCAGTAAAAGATTGTAATCATTTTTAGCCACCTTAAAAACCTTGCATCTAGTTCTCTTGTGTATCAAAAATATTTTCTACCTATATATTATGAACCATAGATATACAGCCAGATGAAGATTCCTAAAGTATTTCCCTACTGACTTTGTACTCACGGAAAAGGCAATCTCTGTAATTTTCTATCACAGTTCCTACACTGAAAAGACCGTACTTTCTCCCATACTAGTGATTGTACTAAAGCATAAGCGTTTTCAAAACAAATACACACAAAACAAGGAAGAAGCTGGACAATTAACTGGGGTCACTGACATTAGCCAAATCTTTTATCCCAGACCTCATCAGCATTCCCGGGAACCTGCTGGACAACTCTCCACACGTGCTGCATACACACATGATTTCTGACTGCACGACATCATCTAATTTTAAAGGAGAAAAAGCATCTGATCCGAGAGATTGAAAGCCACGCAAATATAAAACCAGTATATTAGCAAGTATATAAAGAAGTATATAGACTCGCCTGTGTTTGTCTACTGAAGCATTCAATTTCAATTGCACTTCTTGCTAAGCAGATTCCGGCAGCATGCTTACTGTGAAGCTCAATCAGCCTCATTTAATCCGGCTTAACAGAAACTACTGTATGACATAGTACATGAATACATTCAAAGTGAACAAACAACTAACTAAACCCAACAGGATTCACCATCCCTACCTCAAAACCAGACCAAAAATTGCATTAGAAACAGAACATGCATGCCAAGTGTTAGAAATATTACCTTCTGTCCAAGATATGCTGGGGTATCTTCTTTGCCTAACAGTTTTGATAATACTTTCTCACTGCTACTAAAGAATTAGAAAGGAGAAGACAGAAGAGGAGAGAGTAGAAGAGAGAAAAGAAAATGAGGGGGAGAGGGGAGAAGAAGGGAGGGGAGAAATACTTTCTCCTCAAAGCAGTGCAGAGAAGGAATGCTCTACCAGTTTAGAATGTAGCCCCAAAATAATCCATGATTCTCTCTCTCTCTCTCTCTCTCTCTCTCTCTCTCTCTCTCTCTCTCTCTCTCTCGTGTGTGTGTGTGTGTGTGTGTGTGTGTGTGTGTGTGTGTGAGAGAGAGAGAGAGAGAGAGAGAATTATTTTTTCACCACACTAAAAATAAATAATAAGCACATTTATTCCTAACGGTTACCTATTACACTTCTCCTGCTGCACAGCATCCTCAGCCAACTTAGAGCAGCAATATATAGGATCAGAAACTAATCTAATTTATATGCCCTTACAATTAGTTTCAATCCCAAGAACTACTTATTAGACTCTCAGAAGTATAAAAGTAAAGGTCCTTTGAAAAAAGTCAGGCTTATGAGTCTCTAGACTAAAAATTGTCTGAAGCATTCTTTCCTCAATCAATTCAAAATACGTCGCTTCAATATAAGAGAAAATTAGCACAACTATAACTTGTTAACTGATTGTCTTATCTATACTAGAAATAGGCTGTTATTCAAATTTAAAGAGACATATAAATATAATCATTTATTTGGCATCAGCAATAAAGCTGTACAGTTTAATCTAATAATTCAGAAAAGATACATGAAGCTTAGGATATATAACCCTAATTTTAATTTTAGAATATAATTTTCAGAATTTAGAGACTGATAGGATAAAACACAATATTTGAAGAATCATAATTTTGTCAGTGTTGAATAAATGTTTTCTCTCTCCCCAAATCTCCATTGCACATTGGCTCAACATGGAAGTTTTTATTTCTTTTTCTCTTCCAAAGGTAATTATTAACTATACTAAATTTTTAAAATACTAAGTTTATAGATCTCTTGTGCTTATCCTCACATTATTTGCCACAGGTAGATAAAAGTACCCACCCAGAATAACAAGAAGATACATTAAAGCATTTCCAGCTACCTTTTCATAGGATGAAAGGATAAATATGTTTTTTTCTAATATATTAGGGAATGAAGTTTTGGAAAGAGGCCACATATTATAAGAATAAATACCATTTTCATGTTTACAAAGTATGTATATAATTTAAGTAGAAAACATTGATTCTAACAACGTAGGACTGGTGTCTTTTACACCTTTATTGTTGTGATCCCAAACATTATCGTTTTGCTCAAAGGGATTTGCAGCCAGTTTAGCATTTAGTAGCTCATTGCCTAAAGAGCTCTGTGACTTTACCATGCCCAGAAATTAATTAATTGAGGGTCAATTTAGCAGATATTTCAGTGTAGGCAATTTTCTGTCTGTGATGGACAAGTTAGGGAAAAAAATCACTCATGCTGACTAACTTGCTATATAAAGTTCAAGAAACCATCTATGAAGAACCTTCAGTAATGAGTCATTCCAATCAGCTCAGCTTTCAAGGTAGCTGAGGTTTATTAACCACTCTCCTTTGGAATAAAACAAGCCTGCCTCTATCTTCATTTTGATTAAAGCTAATATATACTGAAGTAAAAAGAAATTAAAATTAAAATAAGACTTAATTAATAGGTGTCTTTATTTTCATATTTCACACAAGTTAAAGGTGGGCACTTGAGAAGACTGTTGCTTCTTAGAATATCTTCCTGTTTCTCTAATCAGAGAAAAAATGTTTTATTAAAGTATAGTTGGCATACAACATCATATTTATTGCCAGAGAGCAGAGGGAGGGGTGTAGTTGAAAAATATATGTATTTTTTAACCTTTTCTTTTTGGATAATGTTTTAATTAGTTAGGGACATTATTTGGAATCTAAATAGTACATTATGTTTTTTATTGATTTTAGAGAGAGAGAAGAGAGAGATGGATAGAAAGATAAACATCAATGTTAGAGAGAAACATCTACCATTTGCCTCCAATAAACCTCAACCAGGGATCGAATCTGCAACCCAGGTATGTGACCTGACCAGAATCAAACCTGAGACCCTTTGATGCACAGGACCATGTTCCAACCAACCAGCCAGGGGAAATAGTATATTATGTTATTATGCATGATGCCCTTGAGGTCTGATTCTTCCCTTGCAAAATTAACCTCGATTGCTGTTATTTTTTTTAGTTATTTTCTAGGGCTTTATTGCTTTCCTGTCTCTTCCCCATCTCTTATAAGACTGCCAGCTGTCAATTTTACTGTCAGTGTGCCTGCTTTTTGTAGCTCCTCTTCTTACTTGTAATATGCAAAGGATTTAGAAATCAGATACCCAGCCTCATGAGAAGTGTGGAGAAAGAAAGGGGTTCTCCTTTTAATAATGCACATTGGCTTTTAACAATAATTTTTTCCACTAAATAAACATTTTTTATTTATTGTTGACACTATTACACATGTCCCCCATTTCACGCCCTTTGTTCACTTCCTCCCAGTCCCCACACCTCCTACCCTGACCTTCACCCTACTGTTGTCTGTGCCCAGGGCTATGTATGTATGTTCTTTGGCTAATCTGCTCACCTTCTTTTATCCAGCCCCCACCATCCTCTCCCCTCCATTCCATGTATCCATGACTCTGGTTCTATTTTGTCAGTTTATTTTGTTCACTAGATTACACATATAAGTGAAATCACGTGGAATTTATCTTTCTCTAGCTTCTTTTGCTTAGCATAATAATCTTCACGTCCATCCATGCTGTGACCTGACCAGAAATAAAACCTGAGTTCCTTCCTTTTTACAGCTGAATAGTATTCCCTTGTGAAATGTACAACAGTTTTTTTTATCCACTCATCTACTGATGGGCACTTGGGCTGTTTCCATATCTTGGCTATTGTAAATAATGCTACTATGAACATATTCCTTATGCAGATTGGATTTTCATATGTTTTATCACCATGTGCTGTTATATCTATGTAATTCTTCATCTTTGATCCCCACACTGGAAATTGAGATCCATGAGTACAGGCTCCTTAGTTGTTTTTTTTTTTGTTTGTTTGTGTGTCTTTAATCTATCTTATTGTTGAAAGATTTACTGATGTGGCCTTTTTCTTTCCACATTGACCCCCTCCACCCCCCCATCCACCCCTCCCAGGCCTTCACCACACTAGTGTCTGTGTTCATGGGCTGTGCATATATGCTTATATGTTTCCCAGTTAATCTCTCCCAATGCACCTCCCCACCCCACCGAGAGTCCTCATTTTGCACCATTCATTCTATTTCTGGATCTATTTTTTTCATCAGTTTTTTTTTTGTTCATTAGATTCCACATATGAGTGAGATCATATGATACTTACCTCTCTCTGACTGGATTATTTCATTTAGCATAATACTCTCCAGGTATATTCATACTGTCTCAAAGGGTGAGAGATCCTTGTTTTTTATAGCTGCATAGTATTCCATGGGATAAATGTATCACAGCTTTTTTATGCACTCATCTATTGATGGACACTTGGGCTTTTTCCAGAGCTTAGCTATTGCAAATTTCACTGCTGTGAACATAGGGCTGCATGTATTATTTCTGATTGGTGTTTCAGGATTCTTAGGATATATTCCCAGAAGTGGGATAATGGTTAAATGGAAGTTCCATATTTAATTTTTTGAGGAAACTCTACACTGTTCTTCATGGTGGCTGCAACAGTCTGCATTGCCAAGAGCAGTATATTAAGGTTCAATTTTTTCCACATCCTGGCCAGCACTTGTTATTTGTTTATTTGTTAATGATAGCCATTCTGATAGATGTGAGATGAAACCTCATTGTCGTGTTAATGTGCATCTCTCTGATGATTAGTGACTTTGATCATTTTTTCATATATCTCTTGGCCTTCTGTATGTCCCCTTTGGAGAAGTGTCTATTTTGTCCTTGGCTCATTTTTTATTTGGAGTGTTTGTCTTCCTTTTGTTAAGTTGTAAGAGTTCCTTATATATTTTGGAAATTAACCCCTTGTCAGATGTATTATTGGCAAATATATACTCCCATAGAATGGGATCCCTTTTCATTTTGTTGGTGGTTTCTTTTGCTGTGCAGAAGATTTTTATTTTGATATAGGCCCATTTGTTTATTTTATCCTTAGTTTGCATTGCCTTAGGACCGTGGTCGGCAGACTGCGGCTTTTTGGCCCCTTGAGTGTGGCTCTTCCTAAGCCTTAGGAGTACCCTAATTAAGTTAATAACAATGTACCTACCTATATAGTTTAAGTTTAAAAAATTTGGCTCTCAAAAGAAATTTAAATCATTGTACTGTTGATATTTGACTCTGTTGACTAATGAGTTTGCCGACCACTGCCCTAGGAGATGTATCGGCAAACATATTACTATGAGAGATGTCTGAGATTTTGCTGCCTATGGCTTCTTCTAGGATTATTATAGTTTCACAATTTACATTTAAGTGTTTTATAGATTTTTAAAAAATATATTTTATTGACTTTTTACAGAGAGGAAGGGAGAGGAATAGAGTCAGAAACATCAATGAGAGAGAAACATCGATCAGGTGCCTCCTGCACACCGCACACTGGGGATGTACTCGCAACCAAGGTACATGCCCTTGACTGGAATCAAACCCAGGACCCTTAAGTCCGCAGGCCGATGCTCTATCCACTGAGCCAAACTGGTTAGGGCTAGATTTTGAGTTTATTCTTGTGTATGGTGTAAGTTTGTGGTACAGTTTCATTTTTTACATGTACCAGTCCAATTTTCTGAACACCATTTATAGAAGAGACTATCTGTAATCCATTGTATGCTCTTGCCTTCTTTGCAAATATTAATTGAGCATAATGGCTTGGGTCAATTTCTGGGTTCTCTATTCTATTCTATTGATCTATATGCCTTTTCTTGTGCCAGTACATTTTTCTTGATTACAGTTGCTTTGTAGTATAACTTGATATCTGGTATTGTGATCCCTCCAACTTTGTTTCTTTTTCTCAATATTGCTATGGCTATTTGGGGTCTTTTTTGGCTTCATATAAAGGTTTGGAGTGTTTGTTCTAGATCTGTGAAATATGCCATCGGTAGTTTAATGGGAATTACATTGAATCTATAGATTGTTTTGGATAGTATGTACCTTTTCATGATGTTGATTCTACCAATCTATGAATACAGTATATTCTTCCATTTGTTTATATTTTTCTCTTATTTCTTTTTTCAACATCCCATAGTTTCCTGAGCACAGGTCTTTTACCACCTAATTTTCCTAATTATCTTAATTTTTTTTTGCAATGGTAAATATGATTTTTTTTAGTTTCTCTTCTTGAGAACTCATTATCCTATCTAATAAAATAGTAATATGCAAATTAACCATCACACCCTCACTCCCTCCATCAGTCTGTTCACAAAGATGGAGAGAGCAGGAGACTTAGGTTGTCCTCCATGATGGAGGAAGTCAAGCTTCCTGCCTGCCCTGGCTGGCCCTGAGCTCTGCTGAAGGCCACAAAGTTTCAATTATAGAAGATAAATAAATCCTAGATACCTGCTTCCAGCCTGGCCATCAGCCCCTCACCCAAGCTGGCCAGGCACCCCG
>NW_006284936.1:686997-692199 GCF_000327345.1 Myotis davidii
GCTGTCCCATGGTGGTCAGTGTGCTCCCACAGGGGGAACTCTGCTCAGCCACAAGCCAGGCTGACGGCTGTCAGTACAGCAGTGCTGGGGGGAGCCTCTCCCGCCTCCTCAGCAGCACTAAGAATGTGTGACTGCAGCTTAGACTTCCTCCCTACTGGTAAGTGGACATCCCCCGAGGGCTCCCAGGTTGCCAGAGGCATGTCTGACTGCCAGCTTAGGCCCATTCCCCTGGGGAGCGGGCCTAAGTCAGCAGGTAGACATTCCCTAAGGGATCCCAGACTGCAAGAGGGCACAGGCCGAGCTGAGGGACTCCCCCCTCAGTGCACAAGTTTTTGTGCACCGGGCCTCTAGTTGTTGTATAAAAATGCCATTGATTTTTGAGTGTTAATTGTGTATCCTGCTACACTGATGAATTCATTTATTAAATCTAGTAATTTTTTTATGGAGGCTTTAGGGTTTTTTATGTACACTATCATGTCATCTGTGAATAATGACAGTTTTTCTTCCTCCTTTCCAATTTGCATGCCTTTTGCTTTTTTCTTCTTGTCTCTTCGCTGTGTCTAGGACATCTATTACTATGTTGAATGAGTGGTGAAGGTAGACATCCCTGTCTTATTGCTGTTCTCAGGAGAAATGGTTTCAGTTTTCCCCACTGAGTATGAGTTGGTTGTCAGTTTGTTATATATGGACTTTTTTATGTTGAGGTGTGATCCCTCTATTCCCACTTTACTGAGAGTTTTTCTCAAAAACTGTTTTGGATTTTGTCGAGTGTTTTTTTCCTGCATCAATTGATATGATAATGTGATTTTTTTTCTTCCAGTTTGTTCATGAGATCTATCACATTTATTGATTTGTGAATATTGTACCAGCTTTGCATCCCCAGAATAAATCCCACTTAGCCATGTTGTATGATCTTTCTAATGTATTGCTGGATCTGATTTGCTAATATTTTGTTGAGGATTTTAGTATCTATGTTCATCAGGGCATTGGCCTGTAGTTCTCTTTCTTTGTGGTGTCTTTATCTGGTTTTGAAGTAGGCTAATTCTGGCTTCTTAAAACGAGTTTAGAAGTTTTCCTTTCTCTTGGATTTTTTTGGAATAGTTTGAGGAGGATGGGTGTTAGCTCTTCTTTGAAAGTTTGGTTAAACTGCCCTGTGTAGCCATCCAGACCAGGACTTAAATTTGATGGAATTTTTTCTATTACAGCTTCAATTTCATCAGTTGTTATTGGCCTATTGTTTTTCTGTTTCTTCCTGATTGAGTTTTGGAAGATTATATTTTTCCAGGAATATATACATTGCATTCATATTGTCCTGGTTATTGGAATATAGTTGTTCACATTATTTTTTATGATTCTTTGTATTTCTCTGAGTTCAGTTGTTACTTCGCCTCTTTCATTTCTGATTTTATTTATTTTGGTTCTCTTTCTTTGTTTTTTGATGAGTCTGGCTAAAGCATCAATCTTTTTATCTTTTCACAGAATCAGCTCTTGGTTTCATTGATCTTTTTTATTGTTTTTTTAAACTATATGCCATTTATATCTGTTCCTGATCTCTATTATTTCATTGTTTTCTACTTACTCTTGGATTCTTTTGTTCTTTTTCTAAATCTTTAAGTTATAAGGTTAGATATTTTATCAGAAGTTTTCCTTGATTGTTGAGGTAGGCCTGTAATGCTATGTACTTTCTTCTCAAGACTGTTTTCACTGTGTCCCACTTATTTTGGGTTGTTGAATGTAACATTGTCATTGGTTTCCTGGAAACTTTTTTTTTCTTTATTAATCTCTTTGGTAACCCATTCATTCTTTAATAACACACTATTTAGCCTCCATGTGTTATATTGGGGGTTTTTTGAGTTTTGTTAATATAGTTGATTTCTAATTTCATGCCATTGTGACCTGAGAAGATGCTTGGTATGATTACAATCTTCTTGAACTTGTAGAGACTTATTTTGGTTCCAAATATGTGCTCTATCTTTGGAAATGTTCTGGGTGCACTTGAGAAGAATGTATATTATATAGTTTTGAGATGAAATGTTCTCAAAATGTAAAACAATTCCATGTGATCTAATGTGTCCTTTAGGATTGCTGTTTCCTTGTTAATTATTTGAGTAGAAAATCTATCCAGTGATATCAGTAGGGTGTGAAAGTCATCTACTATGATTGTATTTCTGTCTATCACTCCCTTAAAATCCTCCAGATTTTTTTTATATATCTGGACGCTCTTATATTGTGTGCATATATGTTTACCAGAGTTATACCCTCTTGTTATATTGTTCCCTTTAGTATTATGAAGTAGCCTTCTTTGTCTCTTGTTAAGGCCTTCGTTTTGAAGTCTATTTTGTCAGATATGAGTATTGCTTCCTCAGCTTCTTATTTTTCATTTTAATTTTTCTGGAAAATGTTTTTCCATCCCTTCACTTTCATTCTGTGTGAGTCTTTTGCTCTGAGGTGGGTATCTTGTAGACAGCATATATTTAGGACATGTTTTCTTATCCATTCAGCTACCCTATGTCTTTTGATTTGAGCATTTAATCCATTTACATTCAAGCTTATTATTGATAGATACTTATTGTTGCCATTCTTATTGTTTATACCTATATCCTTCTCTTTCTCTCTATTTATTCTAGTTACAATGGCCCCTTTAGCATTTCTTGCAGTGCTGGTTTTGTAGTAATGAACTCTTTTAGTTTTGTTTGTTTGTTTGTTTGCTTGCTTGCTTGTTTTTTGCCTGTAAGGCACTTTTCTTTCACCTTCGATTTTGAATTATACCCTTGCTGGATAGAGTAGTCTTGGGTTCAGTCCCTTGGTTTTCATTATTTTGTATACTTCATGCCAGTCCCTTTGGGCCTGTAGTGTTTCTATTGAGAAATATGCTGATAGTCTAATGGGATCTCCCTTGTAGATAACATTGTCTCTCTCTTGCAGCCTTTATGATTCTTTTTTTTGTCTTTAATGTTTTCCATTTTAATTATGATGTGTTTGGATGTGGGGTTTTTCAGGTCCATCTTGATTGGAGCTCTCTGTGTTTCCTGAATTTGAGTGATTTTTCCTACACCAAGTTAGGGAATTTTTCTGCCATTATTTCTTCAAACAGGTTTTCTATTTCTTTCTCAGATTATTCTTTTTCTGGGCCCCCAGTGATGTGAATATTGTAAAAGTTTCACATTGTCCTAAAGCTCCCTTAGATTCTTCTCTTGCTTTTTAATTTTTTTTTTTCATTTGCTGCTCTGACTGGGTGTTGTTTTTCTACCTTGTCTTACAATTCACTCATTCAGTCCTAAGCTTCTTCTAGCCTCCTGTTGATTCCCTCCAGAGTATTTCTTTATTTCAGCTATGTCATTTTTCATTTCCCATTGATTCTTATTTATTGTTCCAACCTCTCCTTTCATGTTGGTATAGTTCTCATTAAGTATCATAATTTTTTATTAAGTTGCTTGTATTTTTCATTGAGTTGTTTGAGCACCTTCATTACCATTGCTCTGAATTCTGTATCTGACAAATTGCTTGTCTCCAATTCATTTAGTTCCTTTTTGGGTGATTCTTCCTTTCATTTCATTTAGGGGTTGTTTCTTTATCTTCACAATTTTCTGTCCCTTTGTATTTGTTCCTATGTATTAGAAAAAACTACTATGCCTCCCAGACTTTGTGAGGTAGTCTTATATAGTAGGTGTTTTGTATGATACAGTTATGTGATCTCTTATATATCTTAACCTGTGTGCTCAAGGAATGCCCCTTATTTGAGTTATTTTGGTTTTCTTGTTGTAACTGGGTCTTGAATGTTGTTGTCCTCTTCATGGATGAAATCTCTTCTCAGGCTGGCTGACTATGTGGCTCAGCTACGACCATGTCCTGCAAACTGTTGTTGAGGTGCAGTTTCCAGGTGTTTTCTGACTTTTCTTGATATAAGTCTCCTACTCAGCTGGACTTCAGTTGGTAATTCTGGGTATATGTTCCTCACTTTAGTTTTACTTTCAGCCTAGCCCTGGAAGAAGGTACAAGAAAGTTTACCTATTTGACTGCAATTTTCTCTCCTCTTTAACAATCATTTTTATTGCTCTGATATTTTTTACTTCTTCATTGGATCCAAATGTTATTCTAAAAGTGTGAGGTTGCTGAATTGCTAAGTCTAGTTAAGTATAATTATTGTAGATAACTCTGGACACACTTGTCTTGGAGTCACCCCCATTTAAATATCTTCATCTACTTATTTGCCAATTTTCATAAATTTTGTGGGGGTAAAATAACTTCACAGCATGTGTATCATTTTGTTACATTCACTGAGAAAAACACCCAACTCTTGTAAGATTATTATCCATTATAATGATTACCAGACAATGCTTATTGTTCTATGTTGTGTATAGGAAGTTTTGTACTCAGGAATAAATACTTGAAGAAAGTGATAGCTATATCCTCTTAAAAGTAATGAAGATAAATCACCTGAAAAGTAATAAAGTTACAGGTGATACAATTTTTTAAATGGAGTTTCTTCCAGCACACAGCAATATTAGAGTAATTCATCTTTCTCTGTAGTAACACAACATTAGGATTCAGGAGAACTTGGGTCCTATCCTGGTTCTAACACTAATATGCTGTATGGCCACGGGAAACTCATTTTACCTGTATGTGCTATGTTGAAGTTTCTTGGTATTGTATGTACCGTACAAGATGATTGTGAGGATAATGTGAGATTATCTCTGTAGAATACTTTTCATAAAAATGGTAAAATACTTTTGAAAACTTGAGGCATTATCACTTTCAAATCAATTGTACAAGAAAAAGAACCCAAATCACATAGAAACATAAACATCAAAACTATACATTATCCAAGGGACACCTACATTTCATAGCTGGGGAAACTGAGATCTAGAAATTAGAAGTGACTTACAGTAATCTAATACCAAAACAAACAGAAATGAAGCAACCTACTAATTCTGTGATGACTGTTATGTGTCATTCTTTATTCAATCAGTGGGCACCAGGACACAACTATGGACAGCTAAGCAATGTGTTCTAAAAACCCAAAATGAAAGGATCAGTAAAATACTGTTATATAGGCTCATTTATGTCAATCATGAGTCACAGTTGTTTCTTACCAAGGAAACCATGAAGAGGACTGACTAGCTAAGATGATTTATCTTTCATCCCTAAGTCACTAAATATGATGGAGCCAAATCATCAGAGAGTAAACATTTCAATGGATGG
>NW_006284936.1:692247-700384 GCF_000327345.1 Myotis davidii
CATTGGAAAAAATATTTTGGGAGAGGGTTGTGGGTCTCACAGCACAGACAATAACCAGGAAATGAACAGAAGGCAAAGGTGGACATGGAGAATGAGTTATTATTGCCAGGATTTCTGAATTTATCTGTCCAAAGTCAGCACTTGAGCACTTGGGCTCTGAGGATAGTGAGGAAAAAGGAGAAGAAAGTAGGTACAATGAAGGAAGTTAGGGGAGAGTAGGTGAGCTATATGCCTGGCAAGTTACATGCACCCTATGATGTATTTTCTATATCTATTTGGGAGATATAGTAATAAAAACACTAACTAATATGTCAGGCATTGTGGTAAGAACGTCATATATATTTAGTCTTTAAAACTGCTTTAGAGTTGTATTACCAATCTTATTACTTTATACTGCTATATAATTATTTCAAATGAAATGAATAATCCCATTTTAAAGATGAAGATACAAGGTTAGAGATATTAAACCACCTTAAAAGTAACATGTCATACAGATGGCCAAAAGACAGGAAAAGATGCTCAATGTCACTAATCATCAGAGAAATGCAAATTAAAACCACAAGGAGGTATCATCTCACACATTCCACAATGTCTATCATCAAATCAACAAACACCAAGTGTTGGGGAGGAAGTGGAGAAAGGGAACCATCGTGCACTGTTAGTGGGAATGCAGATTGGTACAGTCACTTTGGAAAAAAAGTATGGAGTTTCCTCAAAAAAGTATAACTGGAACTGCCTTATGACCCAGAGATTCCACTTCTAAGAGTATATCCAAAAAACCAAAATACTAATTTGAAAGAATATATGCATACTTAACTTCATTGAAGTGGTATTTATAATAGCCAAGTTTTGGAAGCAGCCCAAGTGCCCATCAGTAGATGAGTGGATAAAAAAGCTGTGGTACGCCGAAACCGGTTTGGCTCAGTGGATAGAGCGTCGGCCTGTGGACCGAGGGGTCCCGGGTTCGATTCCGCTCAAGGGCATGTACCCAAGTTGCGGGCACACCCCCAATGGGAGATGTGCAGGAGGCAGCTGATCGATGTTTCTCTCTAATCGATGTTTCTAACTATCTATCTCTCTCCCTTCCTCCCTGTAAAAAAATCAATAAAATATATTAAAAAAGAAAACTGTGGTACATTTACATAATGGAATACTACTTGGTCATAAAAAATGAAGAAATCTTGCTTTTGTGAAAGCATGGGGTTGATTTGGAGATTATTATGCTAAGTGAAATAAGCCTGTCAGAGAAAGACAAATACCACATGATTTCACTAATATGTGGAATCTAATGAACAAAATAAACCAACAAACAAAATAGAAATAAACTCAGGAAAGGGGTGTTAGGTGAAAAAAAGTGAAGGGATTACTCAAAGAACATATATGCATGACACACAGACACAGACAAAAGTGTGGTTATAGCCAGAGGGGCTGGGGGCTGGATGAAAGTCAGCAATGTGGTGGGAGGAGAGAATGGGGACTTCTATAATAGTGTCAATAATAAAAGGAAAAAACCCTCAAAGGCAGACAACCATATGGTAATTACCAGAGGGAAAATGTGGTGGGGGGAGTTAGTAGAGTGTAAAAGGTGGATAATGGTGGTAGAAGGTGACTTAACCTGGGATGGTGAACACACAATACAAGGTACAGATGGTGTGTTGTGGAAATGTGCACCTTAAACCTGTACAATTTTCTTATCCAGTGTTATTCCAATAAATTCAATAAAAGGAGAAAAAACTTTTAAAAAAGTAATTTGTCAAATCCCATAGGGCTAGAAAGTAGCCTAACATTATACAATAATACCTCTCAAGCTAATTTTAAAATAATATATTATAGAAGACTGTATATAGAGTTAAGCAGGGTCTTTGACAGACTTTTGAATGATATTCATATAAATCATACATTGAAATATAGGCTAATGCAATCAGGTGAATTGAATCTGATCAGTAGTAATTCAATATAAGTCAGTAATGTGATATGTTTTTCTAAATGCCAGTCAACTTTTAGACTCTTAATAAAAATGTAATTCCCTGAACAAGGAATATTTAATGAATGATAAAATAAATGAAGAGTAAAATAAAAATGAGTCATTCATTTACTATTAGCAAGATTAATGGTGAGCCTGCTATGAACCAAGCTCAATGTCAAAAGACTCTTGGTTCAAATTCCTGATTCACCACTTAATTGCTAGATGTACTTGAACTAGTTACTTAATAAGCCTTTATGAAAACTCCTGTACAAAACTTAATGGCTCATATCTTAGTATTAGAGGCAACCTCACGTGTTGTTACCAAAAACAATGCAAATACAAATAGTGAGATCTAAGGGGAGGGAAATGGGAAATATATTTAATACTATTAACAATAAAAAATATTTTTAAAAAACCAGCAAATACTGAGATCTGGAGGAAAACATACACTGGATGCTGTTTGAGATTTTAAGAGGTTCCTTTCTAGGTTACAGCATGTGAATAACAGTTAATCTTTTTACTATGCACTAGCCACTATTCCAAGTGCAATATATGTATTATCTTCTTTAGTCCTCACTACATCCCTCCAAGTTAGCTAATGATATTATCTTTGGTTTAAAGTATGAAGAAACTGAGGTTCATAGAAGTAAAATTAGTTATTATTTGTAGAAAGAGCATTGGGTTGAAAAACTAAGATGTCTAGATTGAAGTCTTAACTTTGCTGATCATATGAAAAGTTCAGATAGTACTTTACACTTTAGCCTTATATTGTTAAAAAACAGGAAAGTAGCACTCTAAAACCAGGTCAGAACAATGCCTATCACTCCCTCATCAGCTCTGGTTTCATACGCACTTAACTAAAGAGTAACTTGACCCAGGCTCATGCTCCTATCTGTAGGAAGGAGCTTTAAACTCATTCAAAGATAAGTATTTTGTATATTTTTGTACACTAGTCATTATTGGCTTGTTCCCAAGGCAAATACCTGCCAGAGTAATAAGTTTTATTTATTTGCTATTCTGAAACTCAATTTGTCCTTTCATTCCCTGTACCCTACCCTACCATCAGCCCCTTCCTGGAACATAGCCAGCTGCAACATAATGGATATACTCACAGAAGACAAACTTTAAGTGTTCTTGGTGAAGTTACCATTGCTGTCTTGATGTCCACAGTACTATAGATATTGAAAAATGTAGCTAATAGATTCCATCGCTACTTACAACATTTTAATTAAGGATGATGAGTGAGCATATTCTATTTAATAAAAGCATAATATACAAATCAACACAATGGTGGAAGGACTGGTCTGCAGGGGGTGGGGCCGGTGAGCAGGCAGAGGGAGGGCATGGCAATGGGGTGGGGTGGGGGTTCAGTGACCAGTGACATCCCCTGATCGCCCGCCAGGTCACCTCCTGCAGTGAGAGGCCGCAAGCGGCGGCAGTGATGGGGCGACTTGGGGCAGGGCCGCCTGGCACTGTCCCCCCTCAATTGGCCCACCAGGGTCGCCTTCCACAAAGGGAGGCCAATGGAGACCCCAGAGGCGTGATTCAGGGTAGGGCCAGCTGCTCACTGTCCCCAGATAGACCTGCCGGGGTTGTTTCCAGCAGAGGGAGCCCAGACTGTGTCTTCACAATATTGCCTCCTTCCTACCCTATTATTTTAAAAAACACAAGTATTTGTTCTACCTTGAATAGGGTAGAAAGTAATAGTGCTGCAATGAACATAGGGGTGCATATATCCTTTCTGATTGGTGTTTCTAGTTTTTTGGGATATATTCCTAGAAGTGGGATCACTGGGTCAAATGGGAGTTCCATTATTAGTTTTTTGTTTGTTTGTTTGTGTTTTTTTGTTGTTGTTGTTGCTGTTTTCGGAAATGCCATACTGTTCTCCACAGTGGATGCACCAGTCTGCATTCCCACCAGCAGTGCACGAGGGGTCCTTTTTCTCTGCATCTTTGCCAGCACTTGTCATTTGTTGATTTGTTGATGATAGCCATTCTGGCAGGCATGAGATGGTTCCTCATTGTTGTTTTGATTGGCATTTCTCAGATGATTGGCTATTGGAATTAATTAAGCTATTAGTAGAAGAAGAGAACAAGTGAGGAGAGGAAAAACAGAAGCAAAAAAAGAACAAAAAGAAAAAACAAACTAACAAATAATTAAACAAACAATAAGACAGACAGAAAGAAAAAAGAAAACAAATATTTTGAAGTGGCCTTCCTTATCTCTTGTTATGGCCTTCACTTTGAGGTCTATTTTTTCCGATATAAGTATTGATACCCCAGATTTTTTTTTTCATTTCCATTTGCCTGAAAGATATTTTTCCATCCCTTCACTTCCAGTCTGTGTGAGTTCCTTGTTCTGAGATGGGTCTCTTGTAGATAGCATATGTATGGGTCATTTTTTCCCCCATTCAACCACTCAATGTATTTTGATTGGAGCACTTAGTTTGTTTACATTTAAAGTTATTATTGATAGACACTTGTTTGTAGCCATTCTTATTTTTTGTGCCTCTGTTCCTTCTTCTTTTTTAATTTCTTTTTACACCAGTCCCAATAGCATTTCTTGCATTGCTGGCCTGGTAGTGATAAACCTCCTTAGTTTTTTTTGTCAGTGAAGTTTCTTATTTCCCCTTCAATTTTTATTGAGAGCCTTGCTGTATAGAGTATTCATGGATTCAGACCCTTGTTTTGTATCACTTTGTAAATTTCCTTCCATTCTTTTCTGGCCTGATGTGTTTCTGTTGAGAAATCACTTGATAATCTAATGGGAGATTCCTTCTATGTAACTTTCTGTCTCTGTCTTGTAGCCTTTAATATTCTCTCTTTGTTCTGAACACTTGCCAACATAATTATGATGTGTGTTGGTGTGGGTCTTTCGGATTCATCTTGTTTGGGACTCTCTGTGTTTGTATGACTTTTTTCTTCCCCACATCAGGGAAGTTTTCTGACATTATATCTTCAAATAGGTTTTCTAACCCTTGTTCCTCTTCTTTTCATTCTGGCACCCCTATTATTCCTATGTTTCTTTGTTTCACGTTGTCCCAAAGCTCTGTCAGGCTCTCCTCCTGTCTTTTAACTTTTGTCTCCAATTGCAGTTCAGTTTTTCTGTCTTCTAATTTGCTAATTCGATCCTCCGCTTCTCCTAGTCTACTGTTGAAACTTTCCAGGTGTTCTTTATTACAGCTATTTTACTCTTTATTTCTTCTTGATTCTTGCATACGTTGTTGATTTTTTCATCCATCCAGTTTATGAACTGTACGACCCTTATTCTGAATTATTTTTCTCACATATTGCATGCCTCCATTTCACTAGCTGCTTTTCTGGGAATCCTTCTTTTCTTTCCTTTGAGGCTTTGTTTGTCTACCCATTTTTGCTCTCGCCAAAGAATCTAGGTGTCGACTTGTGCAGGGTTTGCACTTTGGATGGCAGTGGCTTCTTGGACGGCAGCTGCTCCTTGTGCAGTCACAGCAGCAGTTGCTCCTTAGTTGGTGACTGCTCCTTTGGTGGGCACTGTTTGAAGCAGTGGTGGATCCCCTGGTTGGTGGTGGCAGGCGGCTTGCACAGCTGCTGCTCCTGGGATGGGGCGGACTGCTTGTGGGGGCTGTCGCTCCTAGGATGGGGGTGGGTTGCTCATGAGGCTGCTGCTCCTCAGACAGGGGCAGGTTCCTTGCAGGGCTGCTGCTGCCTCTCCTAACAGAGCTGCTGCTCCTTGGATAGGGGTGAGCTACACGCTAGTCTACTACTCCTCAGATGGTGGGGGCCGCTTGCACAGCTGCTGCTACTTGAATAAGGGTGGGCTGCTCACGTGGTTGCTAAAATACTCAGAGTTGTTGTCTTTTTTATTATGTCTGTTTCCTGGCTTCTCTTTTGTTGCTTGCATGGTTGCTGCTCCCCATATGGGGGCAGGCTGCTTGTGGGGCTGCTGCTCCTCGGATGGGGACAAGCTGCTTGCATAGCTCTTGCTCCTCGAATGGGTGTGGGCCACTCACAGAGCTGCTGCTCCTTGGATAGGGGTGAGCTACACGCTAGTCTACTACTCCTCAGATGGTGGGGGCCGCTTGCACAGCTGCTGCTACTTGAATAAGGGTGGGCTGCTCACGTGGTTGCTAAAATACTCAGAGTTGTTGTCTTTTTTATTATGTCTGTTTCCTGGCTTCTCTTTTGTTTTTTAGCAGTTGCAAAGATTATCCAATTTGGGGCTACAGGTTTGGACCCACACCCTAAACAGGAAAATGTAGAGGAGAACATTTCTCCTATTTCCTTTTATCTCACCATTATGCTTTTCTCCATTCAGACACTCACTGACCTTCCTAAGAAATACTCCTTTCCATAGCAGTTGTCAGCCACCATGCCTTTTCTAACAGAAACATTGTATTTTAAGTGAAATTGCTCAATAGTGAATAAAAGCTTCTAACTCCAAAATAAATGCTTAAGCAATAGGAGCAGGTAAAGAGAATATTTTGTATCCTGAAATTTTATTGTATTTATTTATTATTTCTAGTTTTTTAAAATTGATTGGGTTGACATTGGTCAACATGAACATGTATGTTTCAGGTGTGTGTTCCTATGTTACAATGTCTGTATAGTGTACCATGTGCCCACCACAGAAAAGCAAATCTCCTGTCACTATATTTTAGAATCCCCTTCTTCCCCACAAGCCTTTTCCTCTGGCAACCACCACACTGCTGTTTGTGTTCATGAGTTTCAGTTTTACTAGTATATTCCACATATGAGTGGAATCATATGATTCTTAGCTTTTATGACTGACTTATTTCACTTAGCATAATGCTCTCAAGGTTCACCCATATTGTTGCAAATGGTGCTATTTCATCCTTTCTTATGGTCGAGTAGTATTCCATTGTGTATATGTACCACATCTTGCTTATCTAGTTCTCTATTATGGGACACTTTGTTTGTTTCCATGTCTTGAACACTGTAAATAATGCTGCAATGAACATTGGGGGTATATATCTTTGCAAATACATGATTTCAAGCTTTTTGGATATGTATGCAGGAGAGGAATTACTGGATCATATCATAGCTCTACTCTTAATTTTTGGAGAAATTACCAGACTGCTTTCCATATTGATTGCATTCTTAGGGCAAAATTCCCACCAGCAGTGAATGAGTGTTTTCTTTTTTCCACAACCCTTCCAACACTTTTTATGCTTGTCTTATTGATCATAGTCACTCTAACAGGTGTGAGGTGGCATCTCGTAGTTTTGATTTGCATTTTCCTAATTATTAGTAATGTTGGACATCTTTTCCTATATCTATTGGCTGTTTGTATGTCTTCTTGGGAGAGGTGTACATTCAGGTCCTCTGCCTACGTTTTGATCAGGTTGTTTGTTTGGTGTTGAGTTTTATGAGTTCTTTATAGATTTTGGAAATTAAACCTTTGTCGAAGCTACTGTTACAAATATCATCTACCATCTGGTTGGCTGTCACTTTGCTTTTTTGGTGGTTTCTTTTACTGTACAGAAGCTTTTTACTTTGATATAGTCACATTCATTTATTGTTTGCCCTTACTTCCCTTGCCTTTGGGGTCAAGTTCATAAAATGTTCTCTATTACCAAGGTTCATAAGTTTGATACATACATTTTCTTCTATGTAACTTGCTCTTTTCAGTCTTATATTTAGGTCTTGGATACATTTTGAATTACTTTTTGTACATGGGGACAAACCGTAATCCAGTTTCACTTGTTCACAGGTAACTTTCAAGTTTTCCTAGCACCATTTATTGAAGAAACTATCTTTACTCCATTGTGTGTTTCTGGCTCTTTTGTTGAAAATGATCTGGCCTATATACATGTGGTTTTACAGCTGGGCTCTCTATTCTATTCCATTGATCCTTGTATCTGTTTCTCTGCCAATACCAGTACTAGAGGCCCAATGCACGAATTTGTGCACCACTGGGATCCTTGGGCCTGGCCTGCGGGATTAGGACAAACCCAACTCTCTGACATCCCCTAAGGGGTGCTGGATTGCAAAAGGTGCAGGCCAAGCTGAGGGACCCCACCGGTGCATGATCAGGGTCAGGGAGGGATGTGGGAGGTTGGCCAGCCATCGAGGGACTGCAGGAGGGCTCCAGGGCATGTCTGGCCGATCTTGCTCAGTCTTGATAGGTTGGACCCCAGTACCAAGCTAACCTACTGGTCAGAGCATCTGCCCC
>NW_006284936.1:701358-707077 GCF_000327345.1 Myotis davidii
TAGATGAGAACACTGAGGCTCAGAAAGCTACGTTATTGTCAAAGGGCATATATGTAGCAGGATTGGAAAGAGTCAACATAACACTGAACTGAGCTCTTAGCCCTTGGTGTCCTCCTTCCCCCAGAGTAATACTACCTGATGTTTGTTTGCAGCATTTTGACTTGTGAATTACTCTGGGCCAGCTTTAGCTCTGAGGCCTCGGCTGCTGAAAACAGGTTTCTGGCCTTTCTTTACCATCTCTATTTGATACAATATTGTGGTCCGGCTGGCTGAAGCTCCGCTGGGAACGTTGGAGTCCTCCGTCACTGAAGATTACCATGTTTCTCTTTTATTAGTGTAGAATGGTTAAACAGATGACTGGATGACTGGACACTTAGCATATTAGGTTTTTCTTATATAGTGTGTTTTCATTATTGTAGCTGTGTTGTATAATTTGAAGTCAGGTAGCCTGCTACCTCCAGCTTCATTCTTTTTTCTCAAGATTGCTTTGGCTATTTGGGGTCTTTTGTGGTTCCATACATATCTGATGATTTATCATTCTATTTCTTTTAAAAAATGACATTGGGATTTTGATGAAGATTACATTAAATCTTTATATTGCTTTAGGTAATATGGCCATTTTCATTATGTTGATTATTTCAATCCATTAACTAACTCTGTTATTTTCCCCTATATCTCTTCCTGTTATTTCTCTCTATTCCTCAACACAACGTCTTACCCTTCAATCAAATGTCTTATAATTTTCTGAACATAACTTAATTTTTTTAAATTTTTAAACATGATTTTTAAATATTCCACATCTTTTTAGAGTTATTGAAATGCTACCTTGAGTTTATACTATGTTTCCAGTACTATAATTCCTGAATTCACTCTGTCTTTGATATATTTGGCTCTTCCAGACATACCACTAAGCTTTTCATCATTAAATTATATTTACTAGTATAAATTTTACACTCTAGCCTACTTTCTTTTAAAAAATACTTAATAAACTTTTAAATTTAGATTAAGGAAAAGTTTAAATAATATTAGAGATAGTTACTTATACCTCACACTCGTCTCCCCTTATCATTAACATTATTATATTATGTATGTCACAACTAATGAACCAATCCTGACACATTTTTATTATTTAAAGTCCATGTTTTCTTCACATTTCCTTAGTTTTTACCTAGTACTCTTTTTTTTCCTTAAATACATTTTTTATTGAGTTTTTACAGAGAGGAAAGGAGAGAGATAGAGAGTTAGAAACGTCGATGAGAGAGAAACATTGACCAGCTGCCTCCTGCACACTCCCCACTGGGGATGTACCCACAACCAAGGCACATGCCCTTGACTGGAATCGAACCTGGGACCTTTCAGTCCGCAAGCCGATGCTCTATCCACTGAGCCAAACCGGTTTCAGCCCTAGTACTCTTTTTTATGAGCTTCCTGCAGGCTGTGATTTTTTTTCTCAAACCCATTTTGTTTTGTTTGCTTTTGTATTAAATAACTAGTGGTATGTTCATAGAATGTAAATATAAAGAGCTGTAAAAATGGACAAACTACAGAAACATTCAACAATGTGAATTTCACAGACTTACTTTTAAACAAAGAAGCTATGCAAAAGTACTATGTATAACAATTCCATGTAAAGTATAAAGCAAGCAAAATTAAATGCTTTTGTTTAGGAATGTATACTTAGTTATTAAAAAAAAGAAAAAATAATTGGAGGAACAGATAGGCAGAAGATAGTGATTGTAATGAAGCATGAGGGGAGATCTTAGGGGTATTCTATTTCTTTTTCAAAATTTATTTTTTATTTTTCTGTTACAGTTTAATTCAATATTATTCTACGAGTTTCAGGTTGTTAGAAAATAATGTTCTTTACAGAGTGGTCCCCTGGAAATCTTGTTTTTCATGACAGAGTTTTAAGCAGCACTGTTTGGTTATTTTGCAGAATGTCTTTCAATGTTTTTAATTTTATTGCTAACAATATTACAGATGTTTCCATTTCCTCCCCACTTTGCCCACCTCCACCGAGATCCCACCCCGCTTCTTTCTGCCCATTACCACATTGTTGTCTGTGTCTATGGTTTGTGCAATTTGAGTTAGTCTGAATATTTTCTCATGCTTAGACTGAAATTATGGATTTGGGGGAAGAAGACTAAAATGGTAAAATGCAGTCCGTATCACATCATATCAAGTGTATCATGATTTATCACTGAAATAGTGTTTGTTAGGTTTTACCACTGTAAAAGTTACTGTTTTTTCCCTTTTTTATATTATATTTTGTGGAAAAAAGTCACTATATGTAATCCACACTTGAGTCGTAGATACTATGCTCTACTTCCTTGAGGGTGGAATATCCACAAAAACTATTTGAAATTCTGAATGGAGTATTTTTCTAGTTTTTTTTTTCATTTATTTACCTATACAACCATTTATTTAAATTAGTATTATTCATGGGTATTTATTTTATATTCTGGGTTGTAATCTAATTCCATTTTATTCATTTTGTTGCTCAAATTGTTCTAGCTTTGTCAATTGGAAACTCATTCATTTGGCTGCTATTATTTGACATCCTGTCTCTCTCCCTCCCTCTGTCTCTCTGTCTCTATGTTTCTCTCAATATCTCTCAAACTCTTTTTCTACCTATATGTTTGAGTAGTTCTTTATTTTCAAGCACTAAAAGATGTTCCAGGCTCATCTTGTATATTCCCTGCTCCAGCTCTCTAATCTGTCATCTTTCCAAGGAGCCTTGAGGTCTTAGATGTGTTCATTGCTACTGCAGTGTTATTATTTCTAGACAATGTCAGGTGACAGAACATCAGCTTGTATACTAAACCATGCATATATGCATATCCTATCTAATAAAAGGGTGATATGCAAATTAACCATCACTCCATCATAAATATGGTGGCGCACATAGTCACAAGATCGCAGCACCCAGTCCTCTCGGCCCTCCTGGAGTCCCCCAGTCCTGGGGTGGAGGCCACAAAGAGTGGTAGAGTGAGCGGCCTGAAGGAATGCTTGCTTCATCACCGCAGTCACAGATGGGCCTCTGGCCAGGCTGGGGCATGGAATACTGGTGTAAAAAGAGAAGGAACTGGTGAGCTGAGCAGAGTCAAGTGACCCCTGACTCCCAGGCAAGGTCAAGTCTGGCAGCCAGAGGGTGGAAGGGGTGGAGAATAGTGTGACAGGAAAGGCTGGTGGCTGAGCACAGGGGTGAAAGCTGGCCGAGAAAGAGGAAGGAAGTCCTTTATTGGAGTTCCTGAGAACAGGGAGAGAATTTGTTTGCATATTCCAGCTGTGGATGGGCCCCTGGGCCACAGAGAACCTCTGGGCAGTGGGCACAGAGCAGCCAGGCCCTGCAGACAGCTACTTGCACATGAATTCTTGTGCAGGGTCTACTAGTCTATAATATTTCTGTATGTATTCATTTGTAAGTACATGAAGCTAAATATGAGTTTATTCTAATGATCTCAACACTGGTCCATTATCATATGGATCATTCTAGCCTTTTCCCATTGCTTGATTTTAACCTCCCACTTCAGCAATGAGTAGCTAGGCGTTCACTATCTGTCATCATTTACTTAACCATTCCACTCAAGTATGCATGTATAGTGATTTTGGACTTAACTTATTCCCTGTGGGAAACAACTACCAACAAAGGTATACTGTTTATGTACAGTCTTTATTGCTGTTAGTCTTAACATTTTTATTCATTTCCAGAGTTACTTAGGTCAGTCTCTTAACCCCACCATCCCTTTTAGTGAGTTTCTTTTATGTTTGTATCCATTTAGAATATTTTTTACAAACAGCATTACATGCTGAGATCCCCCTACCTCCTAACTGATTGGATTTGATTTGAATATATTAAAGTTTACTCTTTGTGCTATAAATGTCTATGGGCTTCCACAAATGTATTATATAATGTATCCACCACTACAATATCATATAATGCAGTCTCACCACCCGAAAATAATCATTGTTTCATCTAGTCTATCCTCCTCAAATGCCTGACAAGTATTTACCTGTTTACTGTTTCTATAGTTTTGCTTTTTCCAGGATGTCATATAAATAGAATTATACCTTATGTAAGTTTTGAGAATAATTCCTTTCACTTAGAAGTATGCATCAAAGAATCCACGTTATTAGATGGATTGATAATTCATTAGTTTTTGTCACTGAATAGTGATTCCATTGTGTGAATGTACTACTTTGTTAATCCACTCACTGAATGAAGGACATTTGAGTTGCTTCCAGTTTGGGGAAATTAAGAATAAAGCTTTTACAAACATTTGTGTTAAAGTTTCATGTGAACATAAGTTTTGAAATCATTAGGAAAAATACCAAGGGTCAGGATCGCTAAGTTGTCTGGTTAAGACTATGTTTAGCATTGTAAGAAACGTCCAAGATTGCTTCTGAAAGGACTGGGCCATTTTGTATTCTCACCAGCAATAAATAGTGTTCCCATTGCTCCACATTTTCTCCAATAATTTTTATTGTTTGTTATTTGCTAGCTTTGTCTAGATATTATTAGCATTATAACTAAGACTATACTGTATTTCATTGTTTTTCTAATTTGCATCTCCCTATTGAGAAATGTTTTTGAGCATATTTTAAATTATTGACAAGCATATATCTTCTTTGTTAAGGTGTCTTTATACTTCCTTTCCTCATTTTAATCAGATTGTTTGTTTTATTATTGTTCAGTTTTAAGAATCCTTTAAATGTTTTGAATTTGAAAATATTCTCTCTCATTCTCCAGCTTACCATTTCCTTCTATGAACAGTGTTTCACAGAGCAAAATTATTTAATTTGAATAAAGTCCAATTTATCATTTTTAAATTTCTTATATTGTGCTTTAGATGTTGTAACTAAAAACTCCTAACAAAACCCAAGGCCATGTAGATTTTTTCTCTATGTTTTATTCTGTAAGTCATAGTTGTATATTTATATTTACATCCATGATTCATTTTCAGCTAAATTTTCAGTAAGGTATAAGATCTGTTTCTATGTTCAAATTTTTTCATTGAGGGTTCCAATTTTTCTAGTACCATGTATTGAAAAGATTATCATTTTTTTAAATTGAAGAGTATTTGTACCTTTGTTAAAATTCAGTTTATTATATTTTTTTGAATATATTTCTAGACACTTTATTCTATTTCACTTACAAAAGTGAAAGGCACAGGCTAGGCTGAGGGACCCCACTGGAGCACTATCAGAGCTGGGGAGGGACGTGGGAGGTTGGCCAGCCTGGGAGGAACCTTGAGAGGGCTCCAAGTTGTGTCCAGCCCATCTTGCTCAGTCCCAATCAGCTGGACCCCAACAGCAAGCTAATCTACTGATTGGAGCATCTTCCCCCTGGTGGTCAATGCATGTCATAGCGATTGGCCAACCTGTCGACTTCTCCCTGGTGGTCAGTGCACATCATAACAAGCTGTTGAGTGGCCTTAGCATATCATTAGCATAATATGCATTGATTGGTTGAAGGGACAACCAGACAAATGGACACAGCATAGTAGGCTCTTATTATATAGGAATTATTATAAACTAGAGGCCCAGTGCACAAAAATTTCTGCACTCGGGGGAAAGGGGGGGTCCCTCAGCCTGGCCTGTGCCCTCTCCCAGTCTGGGACCCCTCGGGAGATAACGCCGTGCTGGCTTAGGCCTGCTCCCGGGTGGCAGAGGGCAGGCCCAATCCCTAGGTGCAGCCCCTGGTCAGGCTCAGAGCAGG
>NW_006284936.1:708273-709309 GCF_000327345.1 Myotis davidii
TTTTTCCCCTATTGACCACACCCCCTGGTTACTCCCACTCCTCAGAACAAGCCCCCACCACCACAGTGTCTGTGTCCATTGTTATGCTAATATGCATGTATACAAGTCCTTTGGTTGATCTCTTACCTCCCACTTCCCCTGCCTTCTCTCTGAGATTGGACAGTCTGTTCAGTGCTACCTTGTCTCTGGATCTAATTTTATTCATCATTTTATGTTGATCATTATATCCCACATATGAGTGAGATCATGTGATATTTATCTTTCTCCCACTGGCTTATTTTGCTTAGCGTAATGCTCTCCAGGTCCATCAATGCCGTTGCAAATGTTAAAAATTCCTTTTTTATAGCAGCATACTATTCCATTGTGTAGATGTACCACAGTTTTGTTTGTTTGTTTGTTTTGTTTTGTTTTTTAAATATATTTTATTCATTTTTTTTACTGAGAGGAAGGGAGAGGGATAGAGAGTTAGAAACATTGATGAGAGAGAAACATCGATCAGCTGCCTCCTGCACACCTCCCACTGGGGATGTGCCCACAATCAAGGTACATGCCCTTGACCGGAATCGAACCTGGGGCCCTTCAGTCTGCCGGCCGTCGCTCTATCCACTGAGCTGTAACCGGTAAGGGCTGTACCACATTTTTTTTATTCAACTCATCTGCTTTCTTTGTGGTGTCTTTATCTGGTTTTGGAATTAGGGTAGTGTAGGCTTCATAGAAAGAGCTTGGAAGTGTGTCTTCATGAATCTTTTGGAATGTTCTGAGGAGAATAGGTTTTAGTTCTTTGAGTGCTTGGTAGAACTCCTCTGTAATGCCATCCAAACCAGGGCTTTTGTTTGCTGAAAGATTTTTGATTACTGCTTCCATTTCTTCAGTAGTTATCAGCCTATTCAGATTTTTTTAATTCTTCCTGATTGAGTTTTGGAATCTTGTATTTTTCTAAGAACATGTCCATTTCTCTGGGTTGTCTGGTTTGTTGGAATAGAGTTGTTTATAGTATTTTTTCAGCAATTCTTTGTATTTCTGTGGGATCTGATGT
>NW_006284936.1:709550-710188 GCF_000327345.1 Myotis davidii
GTTGTGATGTAGGATTAGATAATTTATTATCATTTTTGTTGTTTTTTGAGGTAGGCCTGTAGAACCATGAACTTCCCTCTCAAGATTGCTTTCACTGTGTCCCATAGATTTTGGATTGTTGTGTTTTCATTATATTGGTTATTGGGATGCTTTTTATTTCTTTTTTGATCTCTTTGGTAACCCAGTCATTGTTTAACATTTCTTCAGTAGTTATCAGCCTATTCAGATTTTTTTAATTCTTCCTGATTGAGTTTTGGAATCTTGTATTTTTCTAGGAATTTGTCCGTTTCCTCCAGGTTGTCTAGTTTGTTGGAGTAGAGGTGTCCATAGTATTTTTTAACAATTATTTGTATTTCTGTGGGGACTGTTGTTATTTCGCCTCTATCGTTTCTGATTTTGTTTATTTGGGTCCTCTCTCTTTGCTTCTTGGTGAGTCTGGCTAGGGGTTTATCCATCTTGTTTATCCTTTCAAAGAACCAGCTCTTGGTTTCATTGATTTTCTGTATTGTTTTTTTGGTCTCTATGTCATTTATTTCTGCTCTAATCTTTATTATCTCCTTCCTTCTGCTCGCTCTGGGGTTTTCTTGTTGCTCTCTTTCTAAATCTTTGAGTTGTAGAGTTAGCTGATTTACTGCCAC
>NW_006284936.1:710493-712420 GCF_000327345.1 Myotis davidii
TTTCTAAGAACATGTCCATTTCTCTGGGTTGTCTGGTTTGTTGGAATAGAGTTGTTTATAGTATTTTTTCATAATCCTTTGTATTTCTGTGGGGTCAGTTGTTACTTCACCGCTTTCATTTCTGATTTTGTTTATTTGGGTCCTCTCTCTTTGTTTCTTGGCGAGCCTGGTGAGAGGTTCATCAATCTTGTATATCCTTTCAAAGAACCTGTTCTTGCTTTTATTGATCTTTTTTATTGTTTTTTTGGTCTCTATGTCATTTATTTTCTCTCTGGTCTTTATTATTTCCTACCTTCTGCTTACTCTGGGTTTTTCTTGTTGCTCTCTTTCTAATGGTTGTGATGTAGGATTAGATAATTTATTATCATTTTTGTTGTTTTTTGAGGTAGGCCTGTAGAGATATGAACTTCTCTCTCAAAACTGCTTTCACTGTGTCCCATAGATTTTGGATTGTTGTGTTTTCATTGTCATTTGTTGCCATGATGCTTGCACATTGTATTTCTAGTTGATCTCTTTGGTAACCCAATCATTGTTTAATAGCATGCTATTTGGCTTTCAAGTGTCTCCCCCCCCTATTGCTTTTAGTGTAGTTGATTTCTAATTTTATGCCATTGTGATCTGAGAAGATGCTTGTTATGATTTCTATTTTCTTGAATTTGAAGAGACTTTGCCTGTGTCGTAATATATGGTCTATTGAGAAGAATGTATATTTTGTAGCTCTGGCATGAAATGTTTTGAAGATCTCAATTAATTCCATCTGTTCTAGTGAGTCATTTTGGATTGATGTGTTTTTTTTGCTGATTTTTTGTTTAGAGGATTTATGCAGTGGTGTCAATGGGGTACTAAATTCCCGTTCTATGATCATATTGCTGTCAATCTCTCCTGTGGTTGTATCTTCCAGAAGCTTTTTGTTTGTTTGTTTGTTTCTTGGTGTAGTGTGTGTGTGTGTGTGTGTGTGTGTGTGTGTGTATTTAGGTGCTCCTGCATTGGGTGCATATATGTTTACCAGAGTTATATCCTGTTGTTGAATTGCTCCCTTTTGTACTATGATGTGACCTTTCTTATTTCTTGTTATGGCCTTCATTTTGAGGTCTATTTTGTCAGATATAAGTATTGCTACCCCAGATATTTTTTTTTTCATTTCCATTCGTCTGAAAAATGTATTCCATCCCTTCACTATCAGTCTGTGTGAGTCCTTTTTTTTGAAGTGTTCCTCTTGTAGACAGTAGATATATGGGTCATGTTTTCTTATCCATTCAGCTACCCTATGCCTTTATATTAGAGCTTTTAATCCATTTACTTTTGAGGTTATTATTGATAGGTATTTGTTTGTCGCCATTTTTATTCTTTATGCCTGTGTTCCTTCTTCCCTTCCTATTTCTTCTTTTTACAGCAGTCCATTTAGCATTTCTTGTATTGCAGGTTTGGTGATAATAAACTCCCTTAGTCCTTTCTTGTCTGTGAATCTCCTGATTACACCTTCAATTCCTGGGTATTAGTCTTTGATTCAGTTCCTTGCTTTACAACACTTTTTATATTTCATTCCCATTCCCTTCTGGCCTGATGTGTTTCTGTTGAGAAATAAGTTGATAGTCTAATGCAGTGGTTCTCAACCTGTGGGTCGCGACCCCTTTCGCGGTTGAACAACCCTTTCACAGAGGCCGCGTAAGACCATCATGCATATCAGATATTTACATTACGATTCATAACAGTAGTAACATTACAGCTATGAAGTAGCAACGAAAATAATTTTATGGTTGAGTCACAACATGAGGAACTATATTAAAAGGGCCAGAAGTTTGAGAACCACTGGGACTCTAATGGGAGATCCCTTATAGGTAACTTCCTGTTTCTCTTGGGCAGTCTTTAAAATTCTTACTTTACCATTGATAATTATGATGTGTCTTGGTGTCATTTTTGGGGGTTT
>NW_006284936.1:712485-719718 GCF_000327345.1 Myotis davidii
TGAGTTTTTTCTTCCCAATATCAAAGAAGTTTTCTATCATTATTTCCTCAAATATCTTTTCTATTCCTTGCTCAGTTACCTCTCCTTCTGGCACTCCTATTATGTGGATGTTGCTTCATTTCATGTTGTCCCAAAGCTCTCTTAGGCTCTCCTGCTTTTTAAGGGGTTTTTTTGTTTGTTTGTTTGTTTTTGTTTATGTTTTTTTTTTCCATTTGCTGCTCTGCTTGGGTGTTTTTTCCTACCTTGTCTCCTAGCTCTCTGATGTGGTCCTCAGCTTCTATTCTACTGTTTATACTTTCTATTGTGTTCCTTATTGTAGTTATGTCATCCTTCATTTCTTCTTGGTTCTTTTTCATTTCCTCTTGATTTTTTCACAGGTTGTTTAATTTGTATTTCATCCTTTTCAGCATCCTTATGACCATTGCTCTGAATTTTTCTGTGACAAAATGCTTGCCTCCATGTCTTTTACTTCCTTTTCTGGTGATTCCTCCTTTTCTTTCATATGGGGGCTGTTTCTTTGTCTTCCTATTTTTTGCTCATCTCAGGATTTCTGCTTATATGGCTCACTCTCTACCACATTGACAAAAAGGCAAAAAATACAACTCAACAAGACATGATACAGAGGGAACAAAACACAAATGTGTTCATGACATTGATAACTCCAAGTAAAGTTGAACACCAGAGGAAAGAGAATTAGGGGACAGAAAAGAGCACAAAAATAATATTGAGAGAAGGAAAAAAAAGGTAAGGGAGAAAAGAAAAGAAGAAAAAAGAAGGGGAAAGATATCCATATATCAGGAGTAAACTCCATAAAACCAACAAATTAACCAAAAAATGCAAACAACAAACACCCAGAAAAAAGAGGGGGCGGGGAGCTGAATCTGAATAGGCAGAACTTATTTCCAGAAGATAATGTCAAGGAATTGAATGAATGGAGGAATGGCCATGATTCATTATAGAAGAGGTAGAAAGAGAATGAGTGTATATGAAGAAAAGTAAAAAACAAAACACCCAATAAAAATGAAAAATAATTAAAAAATATACGTACCATTCGACTGATCGACCAGTAGCTATGATGCTCACTGACTACCAGGGGGCAGACACTCAATGCAGGAGCTCCCCTCTGGTTGTTAGTGCACTCCCATGGCAGGAGCGCTGCTCAGCTGACCAATGGGTGCCAGACTCTGGTCTCATCGCTGGCAAGTGAAGCTGCATTGTCATGAGCCTCTTCCATGAACATTCTCCCTGCGTGCACCTCCCCCATCTGGAGTGGGACAGGGATTGGGCCAGCTTAGAGACTGCAGCAGAGTGGCAATGAGCCTACCGGGTTGTGGTGGTGGCAGGTGCAGCAGTGCCAGGATGAGCGGGAGCAGTGGGATGCCTGGCCCAGGCTTGGGCTCCTCCCTGGCTGCCTGCTGCTTCAGCATTACTACAGAACTGTCAGTTTCAGCCAATCCTTGCAGGACAGGCCTAGGGACCCCACAGATGCACAAATCCGTGCACTAGGCCTCTAGTATATATATAAAAAATGTTCCCCTTTCTTTAATCTGTCTATGTATATATTTATCTATTTTTGGAAAAGGAGAATAGAGAGCAGATAGGCCTGAGTTTGGTGAGTGAAACTAATTAAGCTATTAGTAGAAGAAGAGAACAAGCGAGGAGAGGAGAAACAAAAGCATAAAATAGAAACAAAAACAAGAAAACAAACAAACAATAAGAAAAATAATTGGTTAGCAATGAAAGAGCAAAGAGAAGGGTGCATGTACTTGGAGCAGGAGAGAGGAAATTAGATATGTGAGTAAGCCAACAGATTACTATAATAGTAATGCATCAATAAAGGAGATAAAGATCAATTTTTTAAAAGGAGTAAAAAGAAAGGAGAGAGAAAAATAAAGCAGGAACATGAGAAGAGAACCAGGATGAAAAAGGGAGAAGTAGGGAAGAAAAGGTTGGCAAAAAGGAAAAAATAAGATAAAGTAAAATAATGATAAAAAAATAAAACTAGAATGTAGAACACTAATCCCCCCAAAAAATAAAATAAAAGGCTAAAAATAATGATAATAAATAAATAAAAAATAAAACACAAAATAAAGAAAAAAACTTAATTTCTTAAGTAAAAGATAAAAAATAAAGTAGTGAAGTGTCGTTCACTTCAGCTGAATTTTAATGATCCAAGGGGGCTGGTTTATTCCCCTCTCTACTGTTCTGTCTGCCACGTCTTAGTTTCCTGTTAGGTAAATAAGCACCATGTTGAAGTTCCCAGTGATCCACTGCTCCTCTGTTTCAGACTCCAAGCCTTGGTTTCAGGCAGGTGGGATCAATCTGCCCGCTTTGTTTTTCTGCCTGCTTTCAGTCTTATTTAGACAAGCATCTATTTCTGACATGGGCTCGAGGTGGCGGTGTTTCTGTATTAGTTTCTAGGACCTCCTCAATCCTGAGGGGTCCCTGGAGGTATTCAGAATCCTTGTTTCCCTGCTGAGCTGAAGGCTGGGTGCTCAACTGGGTGACGCTGCACTGGTAGGAGGAGCCTGGTCTTCAGGAGAAAAATGGCTGTTCAAAGTTGGAGGGATCGGACCGTCTCAGAGCTGGCTTCCTTGTCGCCTCTCCCTTTTTGCTCCCCAGCTTCCACAAAACCACCATCCCCTGCATCTCAGCCTCTGTGAGTATTTGTAATTGAAAGATCCTATGTACTGGGTTTAGTGAGTAAAATAAAGGAAAATATAGACAGAGTAACCACGCTGCTGCACGTTTCTCTCCCCCTGGCACTGCGCAGCCAGTGCAGAACTTCCAGCTGCCTTTCTGGGCACAGGTTCCCATGGCTGTGGACTTAAATCTAGAGGCCCCCGCTGCCAGCAGCCCTGTGGACCCCCTTCCACAGTTGAGTGTTACATGTGTCCCCAAGGGACATGGACTTGGTACAGCACAGTTTCCTTCTGACCCTTTAGTCCAAGTTGCTCATGTCTCTCTCTCTAACCCAGATCCCCAATCCTTTATCAGGTGTCCTCTGTCCTTTCAGGCCATGGATTTTCTCACCAGCTGTGTTTAATTTGCCAATTCCAGGTGGATGTTATTTGGTTCAACTGTTTCTTCTATCTGCTCCATGAGAAGGTGCAGGACATGTCCACCTATTTTGCCGCCATTTTGTCTCCCCCTGGACAAATTTTAGGGGCTTACGACTGGGGAGCCTGGAGTCTCAGTGTTCATGGATTCACAGCCAAGGCAGCTGGTCCCTGGCCGGTTTGGCTGTAGGGTCTCAGGTTGTTTCTGAGGTCTCCCTGGGTGGAGGTGAGGCTGGACTCCTAGTCACAGCAGCTCTCCCCTTCAAGATGACGCGGTCTCTGTGGCAGAGCCGGCCACCCTGGAAGAGATTGCAGTGGTAGTAGAGGCTGCCCGGCTAGTAGGGCCTGATCTGCCAGCCACCAACAGTCCTGCAGATAATAACTGTCCCTCACTCCCACATACACACATGCCCCACATGTCCACTCACTCCCCTTTCGCTCCCTCACTCACTCACATTCTCTTCCGCACTGCCATCCTGTTGGCCACCATCTTGGATCAATCAATTCTGATTTGTTTTAAAACTGCTTTCTAGCCACTAATCCCAATAATGCACAATGAGAACTCTGTGTGTTTAAGATCCCCATGAAATTATCTGTTAACTAAAATATAAATAACAGTGAACAGTCCTTAATAGAAGATTGAATCTTACTAAACAGAGGCTATTCTATCACAACAAACATAAATTTGGAATGAGAATAAAATACTACAAAGAGTTGTCAACAGCAGAATATGAAACCTGCTCGTCTTCTCACCTCAACATTTTGTTGTTGTTATTGTTGTTGATCTTTACCCGAGGATATTTTTTCCATTGATTTTTAGAGAGAGTGGAAGGGAGGGGGAGAGACAGAGAGAGATAAACATGGATGTGAGAGAAATACATTGATTGGTTTCCTCTCACACAAGCCCTGACAAGGGCTGGGATTGAGCCTACACCTGAGGTGCATGCCCTTGGCCGGAATAGAACCTGGGACACTTCAGTCCACAGGCCGATGCTCTATCCACTGAGCCAATATGGTTAGAGCATCACCTCAACTTTTTACATCAATTTCTTATTAGGGTCCATTTAGGACTGGTATGATGGAGATTCCTTTACTAATTGACTATGATAAGCCAAGTCTCTATTCTTTTTCCTTCAGTCAACTCACAAAGTAGAAACAGGCACAGAATGAATGAATCATTCCCTCTTAAATTTTGTTAGTTGGTCCACCCAAATAAGTTTACCTTTCTCCCACTTTTTCTCCCTACTCCATAACCTCCTGAAAACACATGAGAATATTTTCATGAATAAAGGAAATGTGTCCTATCCTTGAGCCTAGATAAAATATGGTCTAGGAAGTGCTTTTGAGATAATCCTAACATCTAAAGATAAAGAGAACTTCTGCAGCCCAGTTAGTGTTGCTCAGTGGTTGAGTGTTGACCCATGCACTAAGAGGTCACTGGTTCAACTTCTGGTCAGGGCACATGCATGAGTTGGGGGCTGGAATCCTGGGGTGGAGAAGTTAAGAAGGAGGCAGCCGATCCATGTTTCTCATCAATGTTTTTCTTCCATCAATGTTTTCATCTTCTCCTCCCTTCCTCTCTCTCAAGTCAATAAAAGAAGTTTTTTTTTTTAAAGAGAATTCTGCAAGCTTCAGTGTATGACCAATTATTGCTTCAGGTCTGCATTTGAGTCCTAGCTCTGCCTCTAAATAATGATGACTCTACATAAACCTCTTTCTCTCTTTTGGCCTCAGTCTCTTAATTTGAAAATTAATTGATTGAACTAGATAGTCTCTGAAGTCCCTTGCAGCTCTAAAGATTTATGTGTTATTAAAAAAGCACATGAGTAGTCAGTCGCTAAATTATTTCAAATTAGTTGGTAACAATATATTATTTATATTGTGTTAGAAAGCATAGTATATGGTGGCTGTAGAGTAATTAAAACATGAACTTTGAAATCACACTCCTGCATCTGAGCTTGATCCATTATTTATTTATTAGCTGTCTAAACTTGAAAAAATTAGTGAAAGTCTCAGAGCCCTTGTTGCCTCGTCGATTAAATTAAGACAATCATTTAACCTATCTGACAGGAATGTTATGAAAATTAAAGTGATGTTTGGTGTTTCTCAATGCATGTTAGGTATCATTGCTATGTAAACCAATGTGCTTCCAATATTTCATATTCCAGTTCTGTTATTCACTACAACTTTACTTAAACTCTGCTTAACTTTCCTCAAAACTGAAGGTGCTAGTAAAAGTAGTGTCTACTATTGTAGACATTATTAATGTGTTCCCTAAAATGCTTCTTCTTTTATTTGTGGATGTATGGATGATCATGCCTCCTTACCCTGTTTAACTTAAAAATGATGACATGAGTAGTTCTAACCAATGAAATGGGAGCAGAACTGACTTGTTTCACTTCCAATGCATTTACTTCCTTTTTGCAATTGATTTCTAATTTCAAGGCATCATTATCAGAGAATATGCTGGTATAATTTCAACCTTCTTGAATTTTTGATGCTAGTTTTGTGACTCAACATATGGTCTATCCTTGAGAATATTCCATGTGCACTGGAGGAGAATATATAATCTGATGTTCTGGGATGAACGGTTCTGTAATGCCTCTTTCACAGAAATGTGTGTCAAAACAATATATTCATCCTTCTCTCAGGGTCTGCTGGTCACCCCCAGAACCCATTTATTCCTTGTTGCCCACCTCTAGATCTTTCAATGCATGTGTTTCTTAGGCATGTCTCTGTGTTGAGCAGGGTAATTTTTGTTGAATTATAGTTGGTTAACTTGATGAAATTTTAGGGGGAGAGACCAAGGGGAATCTCTCACATTGCCATTCCTTTGATGTCACTTCTGATGCATTTAATTAGCATGACTTAGCTCTTGCTCTCCCTTCCTTTAACATAGTAAACCCTAGAATCTCATACTGAGATGTTGATAGAATAAGATGCTGAAGTCTTATGAATATGGGTCCTTAGGTGAGAACAGCAGGATACCTCCCTATCCTGCTGACTCACACTGGGCATGTAGCATGAGTGAGCTATAGACCTTCCTTGTTATAAACAATTCAGATTTGGCAGTTTGTTTGTTTTTTCCCAATGTTACCTCCTTGAATCTGATTGATATATCCACCATGGTGGTTCCCTGAAGATTAAAAAGAATAAAATGTATATAAATCACTTAGGACAATATCTAATTAAATGAATAATTTAATTACTTATAGCTGCATAGAATCTTGAAAATCTGCTTATGTTTTGCAATTCTTTACTTTATGAAGCATACCCCACCTCCCACTATTGAGGCCAATCAGAGTAACTCAACCAACTTTGAATGGAAGCCAGAAATGCGATGACATTGGTATCATCCAGAAATAATTCTGGTGATGAGTGACCAATTACTGGAGGTAGGGATGGTATATGAGCTAGTTGTAGTCTTCAGTGTCCGTAATCTCATTAGTGCAACCCATGAAAATTTTAAGTTTTGTTGTCTGGTCCCATTAAACTGAGTGTATGAACTACCTTTTTGGCTTAATTTTTCCAGAGTAAATTGGTATTTTGCAACTAAGAACCCTGATACATATCTTAAGCCTTTACTATAAATTATACATTATTATTATTTCCTATTGTTATTATCCACTAGATGGGCAGACACCTTGTGTTATTTTTGTTTCCACAGAGGTGACAAAAATACATTTGGTGATCAAAGAAAAAAATGTAAAGGATCGATTTAATAAATCATAGCAAAAATGCTTTTCAGAAATGTAATCAACCTCTCTTACTCCCACCTCAATTCTAAAGTTGTCTGCCTTTTATGATAATTTATTCTTCTTTCTACATCGATTTTTCACAATGGAGCATTACTGTCAGGAATGATTTGAAAATGTGCTATTTGTCTACATTCTGTGTGTATTATTTCTTTTTGCATTATAGCTTAATTTTAGAAAATCCTTTTTCATATTAGGAGAGTAGTAGTGAAATTAAAATACACAGTTATTAGAATAATCTTTGATTCTGATCACCACAAACCAATTTTTATAATTTTAATCTACTCATTTAGATTTGTTTTTATTTGGTGAAATGGCTTTGCTACATCTCCCATAAAGCCTTTTTATCGAATATCCCATTCTCTAGCAATCATTTCCTGTCAGTTGTTGAAAGCAGAGTCTCTGGCCTTCTACATATA
>NW_006284936.1:719819-720875 GCF_000327345.1 Myotis davidii
GCATATATATATACATATATATATATATAACTTTTCATCATACTCCTTCACCCCATGTATATGCAAATACAGGGTACTTAGCATAATACCTTGTACAGAGTAGACATTTGCTATAGGCCTGTTAAATGACCCTTGCCATTTTGACATCACTGCACTTTCATTTATGGAAAAATCACTTGGTGCTGTTTTTTTTCCATTCTCATTTGATAATATTTGTGTTACAGTAAAAGCATCTATTTAGTATCCTGACCTTAATGAAAAATATGTGTGTACAACATTGGTTTGGCACACAATTAATAGCCAGACAGAAATAAATGTATTTAAGTGCAGATGTTTCATCATGTGCAAAACATAGTAATTAGTATAATTATCTGAATATATGTCCAGCTGTTTCTTCATGTAAAACAACTGATGAGTTCTCTTTCTACAGCAACATGATACTGTAAACATTTTATGATAAGGACAACAAATGTAATAAGTCTTAAAATATGCATGGCCTTTTATGCAGCAATCCTTCTAATAATGTATACTGAGGAAATAATCAAAGATATATGCAAAATGTAATACATAAGAATTTAACCATGATAATATTTATAATTTTGAAAAAATAAAAAAATAAAAATGTTCACCAATGAAATATTTTTGTTTTTAATTATATTTTTATTGATTAAGATATTACATACGTGTCCTTATCCCCCCATTGCCCCCCACTCATGCCCTCACCCCCCTGTTGTCTGTGTTCATTGGTTAGGCTTATATGCAGGCACACAAGTCCTTTGGTTGATCTATGATTTCACTCACATGTGGGATATTAAACAAAAAGCAACAAACGAACAAACAGAAACAAACTCAATGGGTACCTATCTGTAGTGTGCTATTGTTTATGTAAGAAAGTAGAAGGAATAGCAAAATGTATATATATATATATATGTTTATTTGAGCAAAACGAAATACAAGTAAGATAAAGTAGAATCCAGTGATATTGGGTACATCCCAGATGATGGTGGGATTATAGTAAAAGGAAAAGGGTATGGAGGCAATGATATATGTTTGAAC
>NW_006284936.1:722057-728202 GCF_000327345.1 Myotis davidii
GGGCCCTGCGTCTCAGTGTCCCGATAATTGCTGCAAGCACCTCTGAGGGAAAGCCACCCTCAAGTTTAGAGTTCTGCCTGCTGCCAGACAGTCCAGTGTCTCCCCGTATGAGTCCTGGGTCCCCAGAGACTTCCTGGAACCGGAGTTCAGAGCAGTCGGGAGCTTGTGACTCCCTCCCGATTCAAAAAGACAGCCATGTCCTCAGTTGCCAGCCCTTTCCGCATGTGCTCAAGCCTCTGTACCTCTGCACTTTATTTCCACAGCTCCTCTGGGTCTCAGTATGCTTTTCTCTTTCCTTCTAGTTGTAGAATTTCCACTCATCCAGCCTTCCTGTAATTCTGGATGATGTCCGTTTTGTCTTTTCATTGTATTTTTGAAGTTGTTGTGGGAGGCAGCAATTTCCGGTGTTTACCTATGCCGCCATCTTGGTTTTAATTCAATGAAAAATTCTTTTAAGTAAATTGTAGTAAGTCCATATGGAGGTATGTTATACTGCTATTAAAAACCATTTTGTTGAAGAATAGTTATTGACATGTGCAAATGCAATCCAATGTTGTTAAAATACAGGCTTCGAAAAAGTTTGTACAATATGGTACCACTTTGAGGCATATACAGTATTACAGCTACAAAAGTAAGAAAGATATATAGATACATGCAAAAATGTTAATGATTATCTCTAGGTGGTGATATTGAAAATGATGTTTTGTTGTTTTTTTTCTCTTTCGTGTTTTAACAATTTTATGCATTTGGCTTATATTTACTGTTTTTATAAAAAGTTTTAAAAAAGATAAGATATTAAGAATATAAAGGAGTTTGCTGTTATAACAATTCCTATTGCTATACATTGTTTATTTAAAACTAAGGCTGCCCTTTTAAAATTGTCTGGTACAATATTACTCCATTTGTTTGAAATTATATAGAATTAGTCTGTAATTTATTTGAGAATGAAGGAAACCATATTCTATTGTTTAAATTGGGATTGAAAGTAATTCCTGGAGGACAGATAAACAATTTAGAAGCAGCACTGTTGATATTCAATCCTGATTAAATCTATTCAGTCTTATTCTTTAAAGCCATAGATTATAAGCTGTTGTAAACATACAAGAAGCTTCTGTGATAAATGCAGGTTGTATGCTGCCTTAGAAATTCTCTATACATCAGCCTGTAAATGTATTACATTTTGCAGACTTAATAGTGAGCTGCATGGCTTACTTTTGTACCTCTTAAAGACCTTCTAATAGATGATAGTGTCATTGACTATATGTAGCCATGGCTGCAAATGTCAGCTTAGAAGCTGATTAAAATCAGAGTCAGAGCCATTAATGGAGACAAGATTATAAAAAAGCCTTTCTACCCCAGTGTAAACAGGCTAAATGTACATGTTACATAGACACTTGAGAGAATAACTCTCATGGTGTCTCAGTGTGTATAGTTTAGAATATATAGAAGATGAGGTTTGTGCTCTGAGGATTTTATAATCTTAATTAAATAAACAGGAAATGTTGGCTTATAACAATTTCTTCAACTATGCATACCAGATTGGTTCAGAAGACAAATGTGAACCAGATATGTGTTCATCTACTATAAATATATAGATTTTTTTTTCTGGCCCAAAAGCACTCATAAATGTTCCATTGGTACAAATTCAAAACACTTGTAGAGAAGACAATGGTAATGATGCATAAACCATTTGTAGAGTAAAAAGAAGATATATACTATATTTATAATAACAAAGCCTCAAAAGGATGCCTGGGGCTTGGAACAGGCTTAGATTTTTCAACTCAGTGTTACCTAAAATATCTCACTCTCATCACTTTTCTGTTTGATGGTTAACTAAATTTACCACTTTTACTCTTCAGACAGTTTTAATTTTTTTTTTATTCATCCTTTCCTTCCCTATGTAACTTCTACCACAACTCCCATTCACTTGGAAAACTTGACAAAACCTTCCAATGAAAAACTGAGTATACCCTGCATCTACGTAAGGAAAGAGGTACAAACATTTATAACAAATTTAACAATGGATTCAGGTATTTCACATACATTCATACTTTAAAACAACATTGACATCTATGGCAGCTTCCACTGTTTGAGACAATCTCTGGTTACTTGAATCACATATTTATTTTTAAAAAATCAAATACAACATTTTTCATTTTTTTAGGAAACGTCATACTGTTTTTCACAGTGGCTGCACCAGTTTGCATTCCCACCAGCAGTGCAAGAGGGTTCCTTTTTCTCTACATTCTTGCCAGCACTTATTTGTTGATTTGTTGATGATAGCCATTCTGGCAGGTGTGACATGGTACCTCATTGTTGTTTTGAGGAATATATCCCGAGAAAACAAAAACACCAATCAGAAAGAATATACACACCCTATATTCATAGCAGCACAATTTACAATAGCTAAGATTTGGAAACAGCCTAAGTGCCCATCAGGAGATGAGTGAGTTAAAAAATGGTGATGCATCTACACAATGGAATACTGTGCTGCTGTAAAAAAGAAGGAATTCTTACCATTTGCAACAGCATGGATGGAATTGGAGAGCATTATGCTAAGCGAAATAAGCTAGTCAGAGAAAGATAAATATTACATGATATCACTCATTTGTGGAATATAATGAACAACATGAACCGATGAACGAAAATAGAACCATAGTCCTAGAAGCATCAAATAAACCGCCCAACATATGAGGGAAGGCAGAGGGTGAGCAGGTAAGAGATAAACCAAAGGACTTGTTTGCATGCATGTGAACATAACCAATGGACATAGACGGGGGTGGGTGGGTGTGAGGGCATGTGCTGGGGGTTGAGGGTGACCGGGGAGAGGTCAATGGGGGAATAAAGGAGACTTATGTAATACATTAAATAATAAAGAATTTAAATTTTTAAAAAGTCAAATACAATAACAATAAACCTAAACAATATGATGTTTCAAAGTTTGGTGTGGAGGTGAAAGCACACTTGTAATGACTATATAAGTATGAACCTACTCAATTGTGTCTACAATGCCAAAATTCTATATATTTTTTCAGTCTCTGTTGTAGGTAATTTTCATATTGTTGGTTGTTTGTTATGTCTGAGTGAAAGGCAGGGGGGAGGCGGGATTAAGACCAATCTGCCAACAATTAACAAGTATATCTATCTGAGACCTTTTGAAATTGCTCTCTTGTTAAGGCCATATTAAGACAATTCCAATACATCCAATTTATTTATCTGTGTTTTTAAACAATGGCAGCTCTTGTGTGTTGCACTGAGCACCCGGTGCTCTTTAAAAAGCAAACATGTTTTTTGCCCTGACCAGTGCACCTCAGTTAGTTGTAGCATCATCCCATGCACCGGAAAGTCACAGTTTAGATTCCCAGCCCAGGCACATCACATACCTAGGTTTTGGGTTAGGTAAAGGTCTTAGAGCATGCAGGAGGCAACCACTCTATGTTTCTCTCTCTCTCCTAAATAAAAATAAAAGGCAAACATATTTTTAAATGCACTAGTGAACTTCTCAGTATGCTACAAGTTTTTCAGAAAGATTCACAATCATCCTCTTGCAATCTTTGCTAAAACAGCCTTTTCTTGTGGGAGATAATCTCAGAACAAGTGATAATCACTTTATCAAAATTGAGTAAAATGCAAATAACCAACTGGTAAAATAAACAAAAATTCATAGCCAGATAAATAAATAATCTAAAAATTTGAGAAATAAATTTTGTTCTTTTGGTATTATAATTGACAGGTGTACCAGACAAGTGATCTGTTAGGATACTTTCAAGACACTAATGGAAAAACAGGACCAAATTTGCCTGTGCTAGATGGATATGACCTAAAATTATTTTAAAAAGCATCAGTAGCATATAGGCCTAGTAAAAATTCAAGTATACTTTACTTATCAAGCTACAGTAAAAAAAAATCTATTTGTCATTTGAAATCTATTTGTATTTCTACTATACCACGTTATGTTATACTACTACTAAAGAATCTTGAAAACAGATACATAACATCTCAACTTGTACAAGGCTTATATCTGAATTATATGCATTATTCCCCTGTGGCTCCATAGCACATGTGTGCTATTAGCATTTACTATATAGTACTGTAATTAGACTGTGTGCTGCTATCACATAGGATTGCCATAAAAATTAAATCTATAGAATGCACGGCATAAAGTAGGCATTCAGTAGCTAGTGTCTCTATTATACTGATGAGGTAGGCTTTGGTCTACATGGATCATTTGAGTGGTCTCCCAAAACAGGTCCCTTATTCTCCAAAATATCTCCTCCATGGTCTTTTTACTGATGCCTCTAATGCCATCATTAAATTTTTAAATGTTCCTTTGTATTTTCATCTTTCCTTCTTACCTTCCTTCTTTCTCATGTACTGTCAAAATGACTATTGTGATAGACATTCATTGTTTCTTACTTATTACATGCCTATCACATGTCTTCATTTTTCCTTACTAGCGAAAGCCTTATTTTGTTCATGCTGGTAATATGCCAGCTAAAAATTGCTATATATCCCAATTTCCCTGTAGTTATGTTAAATAATGAGGAGTAGCCAGGAGACATAACTGATCAATGAGATGTATCATGAAGTTCCTGTAGAGACTATCCCTTTCTAATATGAAAGGTGAAATCTTACTAAGAGAAAGTCCTTCACCATTTTGTCCTTTCACACTCCCCCATTTACCTACCAGGATTACAATGTTACAGTAATTATTTCATAATCATGAGGTAAAACTCATGAGAGCAAAAATTCATATTGCTAAGAATGACAAAGGAGAAAATTAGAAAGAGTCTAGGTCTTTGATGGTATCATTCAGCTACATAGAGTATCAGTTCTAGACTGCTTACTCCAAAACTTAATTCTTTAAGCCCTTATAGTAAGACATTTTGTTAGTTGAAGCAGTGTGCATTAACCCCTTCCCCGGCAGAAACGTGTATACTCGTTTTCACAAAATGTTCTTTTTCAGTCGTCGACGAGTATACTAAGAAAATATGGTAAAAAAAATATGGTTTATAGGAAGACGAGTTACAAACTGTTTTCATAACCAGCATCAAAAATACTATATAGAACCAAAATAAAAAAATTAGTCTGAAAAAGAAACGTTTTTAACAAAAAAAAATTGTTGGGGAAGGGGTTAACTGATATATCAAAAAGTTTAGGTGGAATACGATCTTATCAATTATCTCTATCCAGACAATTGCAATATGAAAAATCCACAGATAATTTTACATTAGGGGGTATGAAGGAAGAAACTCAGTCCATTGTTTAGGAATAACAGATCTGGAAGAATTCTAGGGACACTATGAGGGTACTGGGTCCTTATTGAAGAAAGAAGATGCTTCATTTCAGAGAGAAAGCATAGAAAACATGCATCAGCCATCTAGAAATTTGTTCAGGAGCTAGGGGGTTAAGAGTTTCAAAACTATTAAAAATCTTTTTTAGCACATTTTTCAGTGACTGCTGAAATGATTTAGTATTTCTTATAGTATATTCAATGGAATAAAATCAGCAGAAGTTACAATTTTATACAGTAGTCAAAGGGATAGTTGTTATAAATATCTTCCTGGGATTATTGCAAAATATTGATCTCCTTATCACCAAAGGCCAACATCTGCTTCTTCATTTATCATAGTAATGTGGTCCTAATTTCACCCCTAGATAGTTCTGAATTTTATTTTTATTTATATTTTATACATTTTTATTGATTTCAGTGAGGAAGAGAGAGGGGGGGGAGAGCGATAGAAACATCAGTGTGGAGAGTGAATCATTGATAGGCTGCCTCCTGCATGCCCCACACTGAAGATTGAGCCCACAACCCAGGCATGTGCCCTGACTGCAAATTGAACCGTGACCTCCTGGTCCATAGGTCAACAGTCAACCACTGAGCCATGCCAGCTGGGCTAATTCTGAATTTTATATTACACAGTCATTAGCCACTTAACCTTCCACAAAGGAGACAACATACTTTGAAATGGATTAATCTACTAGAAGTAAGAGCCATAAGTCATTTTCTTCTTTTTAAAAAATAATTTATTTTTTATTTTTTATTTATTGTCTAAAGTTTTACATATATCTCCTTTTTCCCATATTGAACCCCTCCTCCACCCAAGCCATCCCCAACCCAGGGAAGCCCCCCCCCCACCCC
>NW_006284936.1:728337-730276 GCF_000327345.1 Myotis davidii
TATATTTAATCAAAGATGATGTTCCTAGAAAGAGATATAATGATTTCTTATGATCAATACATTATCTTGTTTGGCTGGATGGATTAATTCATTTTTAATTATTTGTTTCAAGTTATTAGTAAACTGAAAATTTATGGTCAAATTAATTTAGAAATTTTATGTAGAAATGTTTTGGAAAACTGATAAGTCTTCTGCAAATGTGATAATGCCATTATTTTAGTTAACTATCATGTAGTATAAACTATTTTTCATTAATGATGTACTAATGAAGTAAAAATGTATGCACATAAACTGAGAAAAATTTAGCTTTCATATATTTATCCACAAGTGTGGGAAAAGAGTAAAATAAAATTTCAATCCAATTTTTATATTTTGAGACATAGAATATTATTGTGGAGTCAGGTAAATGCAGTCTCATTACTTTTTGGCTAAATGACCTTGAACAAGTGAGTTAACCTTACCAAACCTTCATTGTCTCTTCTGTAAAATGGGAATGCTACTTTGTGTGAGGATTCAATGATCGACACAATTAATATACAACAGCAAACACAAAGCCTGGCACTTAATAGCACCAATGAAATATTTGAAGCATAAGAGTGTTTTATGTAGAACAAAGTTATGTTGAATTCCTATCTCCCAGTGTCAGCATTTATTAGTATCTTATTTGGAAATAGAGTCATTGCAGATGTAATTAGTTAAGATGAGGTCATCCTGGAGTAGTTGGGGCCCCTAATCCAATATGACTGGTATCCTCATAAAATGATAACTAGGTGAAGAAACATACATAGGGAGAATGCTGAGTGATAGCAAAGGCAGAAATTAAAATTAAGCATCTGCTAGCCAAAAGATAGCAAAGATTGCCAGTGAACCACCAGAAATTAAGAAAAGACAAGAAAGGATTCCCCTAAAGATTTCAGAGGGAGCATGGCCATAATGATCCTTTGATTTAATAGTTTTAGGCACTAGAACTGTAAGACAATACATTTCTGCTGTTATAAGCCACCCAGGTATTGTATATTTTAATAGCAGCCTTAGGAAAATAACACAGGGGTTTCTTTTATAAATAAATAATTTATCATTATAATTTTTGTCTAATCACACACTTAGAAAATAAAAATAGTGCCAACTATATATCAGGAACAATGCTAGGTGTTGGGGATATGTTGAACAATAACAGGGCAGTCTGAATTCCCATGAAGTATATAATCTCGTGGAGTAAATTGACATTAATCAAGCAATCACATGAAATAATGAATTATATATATTCACTGCACATAGGGTAGAGATTTCAGTCCCAAAACACAATTGTGCAAGAAATAAAACATTTTTAAAATTAAGTTTAATTTCTATTATGAGCTCTCATTCCACCAAGTGTTTCCTCATCTTCCCATGAGTTCAGGTTGGTGGCTTTGTGGTATGTATGTATCTGTGATACAGGGGAATATATGTGTGGGTATAGATTTATCTGGCTGGCATCTATTAGGGCATAGTTGATTTCTATGTCATCCTTTCTTCATAGTCCCAAAGTGACGTGAAATCCAGTTTTATTTCAGTTATCCATGCCCATTTATGGTACACAGGACCTCCATAAGGCTGTTTCAAATCTAACCCTGTGCCTATCCAATCGGCAACCTATTGTTGCTTAAAGAGTTTGCTGCTCTTCCTGTATTCTTCTAGGAAAGGAGGACACCACTTTGTTCTTTAATCAGACATCTCTAAACAATATCCCAGGCAAAGGGAACAGTATGTGTGAAGGTTTCATGATAGGCAGTAACATGACAGTTTGGGAATTGAAAGAAGGCTAATGTGGCTGAAGCACCCTGGAGAATGAAAATAACGCTCTAGAGGTAAATTATATAGAACAGGGGTCCTCAAACTTTTTAAACAGGGGGCCAGTTCACTGTCCCTCAGACTGTTGGAGGGTCAGACTATAGTTTGA
>NW_006284936.1:730351-730923 GCF_000327345.1 Myotis davidii
ATATAGAAAATAAAAAATATTCCATATGAATTTTTGGAGAGTTTGTTCTAGATCTGTGAAATACGCCATTGGTATTTTAATGGGGATTGCATTGAATCTATAGATTGCTTTGTCTAGTGTGGACATTAATGATGTTTACTCTTCCAATCCATGAACACAGTACATTCTTCCATTTGTTTATGTCCTCCTCTATCTATTTTTTCAACATCCTGTAGTTTTCCAAGTACAAGTCTTTTACCTCAGTTAAGTTTATTCCTAGGTATAAATTTTTTCTTGCAACGGTAAACAGGGTTGTTGGTTTTTTTAAAAAAATTTCTCTTTCTGTAAGTTCATTACTGGTGTATAAAAAGCCATGGATTTCTGGGTGTTAATTTTGTATCCTGCTACATTGCCAAATTCATTTGTTAAGTTTAATACTTTTTTGATGGAGTCTTTAGGGCTTTCTATGTACAATATCATGTCATCTGTTAAAATGACAGTTTTACTTCTTTACAAATTTAGATGTCTTTTATTTCTTCTTCTTGTCTGATTGCTATGGCTAGTACTTCTAGTATTTTGAGGAAAAGATGAGG
>NW_006284936.1:731982-735900 GCF_000327345.1 Myotis davidii
TGTGTGATCAGCTGGATGCTGAGGAATAATGGTTGATTCTCCTCTCAGTCACAACCACCTTCTTGTTACCTCCTAACTGGATCTGGATTTCCCTGGAGGCTGCCACTGTTGGAGCAGCCGCTGACCAGGCTTTGTTTTGGCATCAGGACCTCTGGATGCCTTTGCCCTCTGCTAAGACCTTATGCTCTCACAGGCTACGGAGTGATTGCAGGCATGGGAAACAGTAGGGACCCTGAAAACCACCTTCCTTAGCCATGTTCCCCCTCCCTTCGCTGCTACGTGGATGCTGTTCATTACAGTTTGTATATTAAAAGGTTTTTGTATTAAATATGTTTGGTTGATCTAAAAAAAAGAGAAAGGGCGTTGAATTTTGTTAAATGCTTTTTCTGTATCAATTTATATGTGATTTTTGTCTCTCAATTTGATTATGTGGTGTATCATGTTTATTGATTTGCGGATATTACACAGCCTTGCATCCCTTGGAATAAATCCCACTTGGTCATGGTGTATGATCTTTCTAATGTAATGCTGGATCTGATTTGCTAGAATTTTGTTGACGATTTTAGCATCTATGTTCATCAAGGATATTGGCCTGTAATTCTCTTTCTTTGTAGTGTTGTTATCTGGTTTGGGGATTAGGGTAATGCTGGCTTCATGGAAAGAGGTAGGAAGTGTGCCTTCCTCTTGAAATTTTTGGAATAGTCTGAGGAGGATAAGTTTTAGTCCTTCTTTGAATGTTTCCTAAAACTCCCGTGTGAAGCCATCCGGGCCAGGACATTTGTTTGCTGGAAGTTTTCAGTTTACTGATTCAATTTCAACAGTAGTTATCAGCATAATCAGTTTTTTTTATTCTTCTTGATTGAGTTTTGGAAGGTCGTATTTTCCTAGGAATATGTCTTTTTGTTTAGGTTGTTCAGTTTGTTGGAGTAGAGTTGTTCATAGTATTTTTTTACAATCTTTTGTATGTCTGTGGGATTAGTTGTCAAATGACATGACATTGTACATACAAAACCCTAAAGACTCCGCAAAAATCGAATAGACTTAATAAATGAATTTGGCAATGTAGCAGGATACAAAATTAACACCCAGAAATCTATGGCCTTTTTATACACAAATAATAAACTCTCAGAAAGAAAAAATTAAAAAAAAAAACATTTACCATTGCACACAAAAATATTAAGATACCTAGGTATAAACTTAATGAAGGAGGTAAAAGACCTGTACTGGGAAAACTATATGACAGTGAAAAAGGAGGTAGAGGAAGACATAAACAAATGGAAGACTATGCTGTGTTTATGGATTGGTAGAATCAACATCATTAAAATGTCCATGCTACCCAAAGCAATCTATAGATTCAATGCGGTCCCCATTAAAATACCACCAGCATACTTCACAGACCAGTAACAAACTCTCCAAAACTGCATGTGGAATTTAAAAAAGGCCCCGAATAGCTGCAGCAAACCCAAGGAAGAAGAATAAAGTTGGAGGGATCAGTACCAGATATCAAGTTATATTACAAAGCCGGTGTTCTCAAAACTTCCTGATACTGGCACAAGAACAGACATATAGATCAATGGAACAAAACAGAGAATGAACAAATTGACGCAAGACATTATGCTCAATTAATATTTGACAAGGGAGGCAAGAGCATACAATGGAATAAAGATAGTCTCTTCAATAAATGGTGTTGGGAAAACTGTACCGATATGTGCAAAACAATGAAACTAGGCCATCAATTTACACCGTACACAAAAAATAAACTCTAAATGGATAAAGGATTTAAATGTAAGACAGGAAACCATGAAAATCTTAGAAGAATACATAGGCAACAAAATATCAGACATATGTCATAGCAATATCTTTACTGGTACCGCTCCTAGGGCAATGGAAACTAAGGAGAAAATAAACAAATGGGACTACATCAAACTTTAAAGCCTCTGCACAGCAAAAGAATCCATCAGCAAAAGAACAAGAAATCCCACTGCATGGAAGAATATATTTGCCAATGTTATATCTGATAAGGGTCTAATCTCCAAAATTTATGGGGAACTCATACAACTTAACAAAAGAATGATAAAGAATCCAATCAAAAAATGGGCCAGGACCTGAATAGACACTTTTCAAAAGAGGACATACAGAAAAGTAAATATCATATAATCTCACTCATTTGTGGAGCCTAATGAACATAAACTGATGAAAAAAAATAGATCCAGAGGCATAGAAGCATGAAACAGACTGTCAAACCTCAGGAGGAAGCAGGAGACGGTGTGAAGGGGGTGGGTGGTGGTAAGAGATCAACCAAATGGCTTGTGTGCAGGCATATAAGCATAACCAATGTGCACAGACAGTAGGGGGAATAAGGGCATATGCTGGGGGGTAGGATTGGTCCGGGAGAGGTCAGTGGGGAAAAAGAAAGACATATGTAATTCTTTAAACAATAAAGAATTTAAATAAAAAATAATCTATATATAGAAAAGCCTAAACAACTGGCCAACCGTCTGACCGTTCGACCATCCAAATGTCTGAACAGTAGGTATGATGCACAATGACCATCAGGGGGCAGATGCTCAACACAGGAGCTGCTGAGCTGCGGTGACTTGGCAGCTGAGGTTCTCGGGTGATGCACCCAGACAAGACAGGAAGGAGTCTGATTCTGCAGTGCACCCTAGAACCGCCCTCTTGCATTCCTGGACCTCTTGGGTCATGTCAGAGAGCTGGTTTCATCTGATCCCTGTAGGCCAGGCCGAGGGACCCCACTGGTGCACAAATCTATGCACTGGCCTCTAGTAATATTATAAATATGTTTAACATTTCATTATTTCAATAAATTGATGCTCTTATTTTTTAGAAGTAAACTAATATAAAATGGATCTGATGCTATTTTTATTTTTTGAGCTCAGTTTCAAAATATAGTTGATTTTTATTTCTTTTTTTACATTTTTTTATTGCTTAAAGTATTACAAAGGGTATTACATCTGTGTCCATGTTTTCCCCCTGCTCTTGACAGTCCCCTAGCCTCCCCTATCCCCCAGTGTCTTATGTCCATTGGTTATGCTTATATGCATGCATACAAGTCCTTTGGTTGATCTTTACCCCCCTCCGTCCTGCCCCCCAACCCTCCCCGGCCTTCCCGCTGCAGTATTTCTTTAAGTATATTTGCTGTACCATATTTTGTTAGTTTTAGGTATTAAATATGGTTATTCAACATTCATATACCTTACAATGTGGTTACCACACTAAGTCTAGTAATCATCTGTCACTTGAAAAGTTCATACAATATTATGGACTATATTTTTCACCTTTACATTTTTCCAACATCTTCCCAGCCTCCTTCCTTCTGGCATTCTTCTGTTTGATCTCTGTTTCTATATTTTTGTTTTGTTTTTATGTTTGCTTGTTTTTTTTTGTTTTACTTTCCACATATATGTAAAACCATATGGTACTTGTCTTTCTCTGTCTGACTTATTAGGGTGAGTCCCTAGCAGCTGCCGGCTGCCAGCCAAGTACTCCCTCCCTTCCCCTTACTGCCTGCCACCACTGCACTCGCCAGGGCCTCCCTTCCTTCCCCCAGCTGGTGCACCCCCTGGTCGAACTCCCAGAAGAACTCGGCTCAAGGGGACAATTTGTATACTACACTTTTATTGTATAGGATATTTGATGCCTAGGGTGCTTCCATATCTTGGCTATTGTAAATATGTTGCTATAAAGATAGAGGTGCACTTATTTAGTGTTTTCATTTTCTTTAGATAAATACCCAGAAGTGTGATTGCTGGATTGTATGGTAGATCTATATTTTGTTTTTTTGAGGAATATCCATACTGTTTTCCACAGTAGCTTCACCAATCTGTATTTCCACCAGCAGTGCACATATAGCCATTCTGACTGGTGTGATATGGTATCTCATTGTTTTGATTCATA
>NW_006284936.1:736541-739110 GCF_000327345.1 Myotis davidii
TTGGCTATTGATATGTTGCTATAAAGATAGAGGTGCACTTATTTAGTGTTTTCATTTTCTTTAGATAAATACCCAGAAGTGTGATTGCTGGATTGTATGGTAGATCTATATTTTGTTTTTTTGAGGAATATCCATACTGTTTTCCACAGTAGCTTCACCAATCTGTATTTCCACCAGCAGTGCACATATAGCCATTCTGACTGGTGTGATATGGTATCTCATTGTTTTGATTCATATTTTCCTGGTGATTAGTGATATTGAGCATCTTTTCATGTGTTTGATGGCCATCTGAATGCTTTATTTGGAGAAATGTTTCCCCATGTCCTATGTGCATATGTTTTCATATTGTTTATTTTTCTGTTAATGAGTTCCATTTTTAAATGTATTATTTAGTGTCATACAACAGTTGTCAGTAACTCTATTTTGTCAGACTTAAATACAATACTCTTGTCCTGGAGTATATATTTGAAGCAGTTTTCTAAATTTCTGGTAAAGCTAACAATAGTCCCATTTTTGCTCCAGTGTCCTATTCAGAGCAAGGTAAAATAGTGAATATAATTGTATCTTCTATCACATGTAGAGTAACTTTTTGATGACTGAGAATAGTTGTTAGTTTCTTGGGACACAGATTTACAAAATTTTTAAATAATTTCTTAAGCACCTTCATCAATCAAGAACTTTATTGCCCAGTTTGTGTCTTCTAGAAAGACCATTTGCACTTTTCTCCACCTTGCACTCTTCTACTTACCAGTCAGGCCTCAATTCAAATATCACAATATTCACTCATCCAATCATTCAATAAATATTTCCTAGATTTCTATTATGTACCAGGTATTCTATTAGTGCATGGTGATGAAAATTAGAAATAGTCTCTGAAATCATGGAGTTTAAAATTTATCAGAGGAGACAATTAAATTACTACCCATAAATATAAAATTACTGTGATTAGTGCAATTTAAGAAAGTAATATGCTACTCCTATTATAATACTCATAACATTATACTATAAACATTTCTTCATATGGTTATATCTCTTATAAAACTGAAACCTCAGGTTTGAAGATGGAGATGGGTTCAAATTCCGTTTCTGCCATTTGGACGTTATAACCTTGGGAAAATTACTTAAACTTTCTGAACTGCAGTTTACTCACCTGTAAAATGGGAATGATGGTGCCTTCCTTGGAGTGTAAGAATTAAATCATATCATATAAAACAGCTGGGAGTAAATGATTTTTCTTAATGTCATGTATTTTTTGTAGCTATTTTTTTCCTTAAACAATGCTTAGTCCATCATACCTGTCCAATAAATGTTCCTGAATGAGTTTTTAGTACAGAACAGAGCATCCCCACTTTAAGACAAATCATTTATAGAGACTGTGTACTAAAGCATACTGTAAAATTCAGATTTCATATAAAATGTATCTTGATGTTCTAGAGCTTCTAACTGTTTTAACACTAGAAGATATTATTGAATGCATAGTAAATGTGTTATAAGAGGCTGGCCGTTCTTAAGCAGCCCCAAGTGAGAGGAAGAAAATTGTTGGCTACAGTTATTAATCAACAATTATCCAATTTTATGCCAGGGAACAGAAATGTAAGACATCATTTATGCAGTTTAAGGAGCTTACAATCTAAGTTGAGAAGACTGACTCATGAAACTATTATAACTATTAAGTGCAAATTTGTGTGGTGCTGGTTCTCAGTGCAGTAGCAGTCTGGGAAAGAGAGAAATCAGTGTGAGTTGCAGAATATCAGGAAAGGCTATTATTAAGTCTTAAAATGACAAGGTGATTTTTTTCAGTCCTAGTAATCCAAATGCAAAAAAGAGAGATTGTTTTTAAGATCTTAATTATACAACTGTGTTTTGCTTTACGATCCCATACTTCAAAACAGAAATTGACTGGTACTTCACACATTTTAACAAAAATATTTCCTTTCATAGTTGACACAAAATGCTTCTTCAAATGAAGTCTGCTATACAGCATTTCTAATTCATAATCTGAAAACAGTATTAAGTGTAATTTTCTACATAATAAAAGACTAATATGCAAATTGTCCCCTCAGGAGTTTAACCTACTAGGAGTTGGACCACTCACTATGATGTGCGCTGACCACCAAGGGGCGACACAGAATGAAGGAAGGCCCCTACTGTCAGCTAGAGGAAGGAAGGCCCAGATCGGCCCTGATTGATGGCCAAGCCTAGGGACCCTACCTGTGCACGGAATTTGTGCACCAGGCCTCTAGTATAAAATTTAAATTTAGTCGCAAATTGTGAACTGTACTTTCTACTATATAACTCTTTGATAATGAGATAAATTCCAATATTAAGTATTTATATTAAAACTAGAGGCCCAGTGCACAAAAAATTGTGCACTCGGGGGGAAGGGGGCGTCCCTCAGCCTGGCCTGTGCCCTCTCACAGTCTGGGACCCCTCGGGAGATAATGACCTGCTGGCTTAGGCCTGCTCCTGGGTGGCAGAGGGCAGGCCTAATCCCTAGGTGCAGCCCCTGGTTGGGCTCAGAGCAGGGCCGATTGGGGAGTTGGGGCGCCACCTCCTGTCATTCACAGAG
>NW_006284936.1:739878-749937 GCF_000327345.1 Myotis davidii
AGTCATTCCCAGTCTTTCTGCTGTTAGGGTCAGTTTGCATATTACCCTTTTATTATATAGGATAGAGGCCTGGTGCATGGGTGGGGGCCGGCTGGTTTGTCCTGAAGGGTGTCCTGGATCAGAGTGGGGGTCCCCACTTGGGTGCCTGGCCAGCCTGGATGAGGGGATGATGGCTGTTTGCAGCTGGTCACACACTCTTCAGGGTGGGGGTCCCCACTGGGGTGCCTGGCCAGTCTGGGTGAGGGGCTGAGGGCTGTTTTCAGGCTGGTGGGTGACAGAAGCTCCCAACCATTCCTTTTTTCTTTTTCTTTTTCTTTTTTTTTAATGATGGGTCAGCTTTAGCTCTGAGGCTCCAGCTCTTAGGCCTCCGCTGCTGAAAGTAGGTATCTGCTTTGTTTCAGTTCTTTAATCGCAACAATGTATAACTCCAGCTCTGACTACAGCTCTGATATCCCAGCTGGCTGAAGGCTGGTTTCTGGGTGTTTTTTTTTTTAGCTTCTATATTTGTTAAAATGTTTCAAACTGCCCGCTCAGTGGCAGGCAGGGAACGTTGGAGTCCTCCGTCACTGAAGCAAGCAAGCCTCATGCTAGTTTCAAGCTGCCTGTCTGCCGGCCGCCATCTTGGCTCGCAGTTAATTTGCATATCGCCCTGATTAGCCAATGGGAAGGGTAGCGGTTGTACGACAATTACCATGTTTCTCTTTTATTATATAGGATAGACTGAGATGCAAAATGTTAAGTTGTACTACAAATTCTGGTTTTATTTAAAGACAAAAATTGACTGATTTCAAATCAAACTCTTATGTTTCATTTCTAGCATCTTGTCACTTTTTTTCTTATGAATTTTCAAGTTTAATTTTTCACCAGTATATTTTAATAGAAACAGTGAGCATAGGGTGCCCTAAGGATAAATAAGTTTTAGAATACTGGTGCTCCCGCTATATGGTTGTGTATGTATTCATGTGGACACAATTGAGATAAGCTTATATTACTGCTGTTTGAATATTTAGAAGAAACTAATATATATTATCAATAATTTCATCATGCGACTATGAATATAAATCATTTTTCTCATATTGTATACCAATAGCCCTTGTTCTGAGTTTCTCCATAATATAAAAAGAGCAAAACATACATTATTCTAGAACAGGTAAGAAAAATGCTGACACATTTTAGAAAACAGCCATGGAATAAATAAGTGATTCAATTTAGGAAATATTTATTATTTTTGAGGAATAAAATATGAATTCTTCCTAAAATTTTAAATTGTGGATGGACAGACTTACTTTATGGGACAATAATAGAATACAAGTATAAATGTGGCTCCAAATCCTTCATTTTATAATAGGAGGGCATGCATGGCTGGGTAATCCAAAGTACCGAGAGATCTAACCATCTTTCCAATTTGGATTAACACTGTTTTTCTTGTGTTCACTTCTTTACTGATAGATGGGTGACTCAAATATTGAATATGAATTAGTGCATATTTGAGAAATAATATCTGATATGGTTTAAGATTAGTCAATATTAACCTTAAATTCAAGGGGACACAGTTATATAAAACCTTTCTATATGAAGAGCAATGTGGTACATGATAACATGAAGATATAGTCTCTTCCTACCAGTTTATAAGCTAGTAAAAAAAATAATCACAAACTGTCATACTACGAAGAAGATGGTGACAAGTGCTATATTTAAGAATGTAAAAACCTTTTCATATTACTTTATTATATAGGACTCACAATAAAATATTCAAAGATAGTTCTGTAGAGATGTTTTTAAGGATTTTATTTTTTAAAATATATCTTTATTGATTTCAGAAAGGAAGGGAAAAGGGAGAGAGAAATAGAAGTATCAATGATGAGAAAGAATCATTGATCGGCTTCCTCCTGCACATCCTCTACTGGGGATTGAACCCGCAACCTGGGCATGTGCCCTTGGCTGGAATTGAACCTGGGACCCTTCAGTCCACAAGCCAACACTCTATCTACTGAGCCAAACCAGCTAGGGCTGGACTTTAAATATTTTAGTCTGAATAATTAGCTAGTTTGGTCTCTACCTTAGTATAAGAATAGAGCTTCTAAATCCTAAAGGACTAGATCTTTAATGTGTCTTTTAGAAATTTAGACTGTCTTGAATATCAAAAGTCTCAAGCAATATTTAACAGAAACTATACAGTGATTGAGTTCATTGTGTCTATGATCAAAAAGAACTTCTTAAACTACAATATGTTATCAAAAGTACAAAATGCTATGAGAATATAAATAGGAAAGAATCAAAACGTAACGCAGAGGTTCTGTGATGAAGGGCTTGGGTAAGGCTTCACAAAGGATATGCTATTTGGTTTGGTGCAGGGTGTCATATAGCTTGAATGTCTAAGACATGTGGCAGTTTAGAAAAGATAATATAGACAGAGGGAGATAAAAGGTAAGTAAGGAACAGATTATGGAGGACTTTCAATACTGTTGTAAGGAGTTTGGGGCTTTTTATTCACGGTAATAAAGAACATTGAATATTAGTATAATAAAAATTAGAGTCATATTTTAGATAGTTTGTTAATGTATACAATGCGAACATTATATTGAAGTGGAAAGAAGTTAACAGTATGAAAATAGTTGTGGCCATTGTGAGAAATTGTGTCCAGGTGACAAATTGCCAGGACCTAGACTATGATAATATTAGTGCACATTTAAGGAAAGGAAAAGATATAAAAGAAAGATTTCAAAGGCAAGCTCAAGTGAATTTGACAACTATTTAAATCTGAAGACGTTAGTAATGAGTATATGGTGACTGGATACTTATGAAAGTGGCATTGCCCTTAATAAAGTTTGGAGATACAGGAAGAGATAAAATGTGAAGAAAAGATGAATTCCATTTTTTATTTGTTAAGTTTAAAATACCAATAGACATTCAGAAAGCATTTGTAAATATGGATCTATAGATAAAAATAAGAAGTCGAAGGATGAGAGAAGAAACGCTTATGATTCATTATTACTCACAACAATGGTAGGTAGAGATTTTTATTAAAAACATGATACTAATTTCCCTCAGTGGAAAATTTCTTTAGGATAATTTTAGGAGATTGGAGGATAGGGTTAATTTTATTTAATAACATGATTGCCTCTATGCTTCTGAAGTAAAGTACACTATTTCTAAGATGTCTTCAGGCTTTTATACTTTTCATAAAATGTCATTCATGTATAAAAAGAAAATATTGGTAACACTAGAGACAATGATCTAATTCTAGATTTAATCTGTGGTATTCATATTTGAGAAAAATAAATAGTAATACTATATATTTACATAAGAATAATACATTTTTGGCATGTGGATCATAAGAAACAATAACCACAATCTCTAACTTTTATATATCAATAATATTTGGACAAGGAGATGACTAGTTCTTACTAAGGAAAAAGAAACCTGAAGACTTTAAAGTAAGTCAATGGTTCTTAATATTGATTAGATATTATATTAAAAGGTTAAAAGCATAACATGTGTAATAAAAAGTGTATATGCAGATCTTTCATGGAAGGCCTTTTAGGAGAGTTCATTGAACTAGCTTTTAGTTGATCTAACCTGAATCATAAAATTGAATGCTTAACTTTGAACTGCTATTACATGTCAAATTCTCTTTTACTTAAAAGTAATGTTTCCTCCAACTTCTGAGTCAAACTTCTAAGCTGAAATTGCAAAAGTGTCCATTAGTAAAATATAACCCCTGGAGAGAGCTTAAGTTTAAATTGCTGATAGAATTATGCTGGTGATTGTGGGTGTAATGAAATGCTTCTTTGACTTTTGAGGGAGTAGGAGGAGAATTAGTAAAGCAAGGCATTAGTAACTGAGAAAAAACTCAGTGTCTTTTACATAGGAGGTTAAGTCTAGATCTTTTGCCTCCATGTGCAAGTGAAAACATAAGAAAAAATGTCATGTTGCTATGAGAACAGGGAGAAATTACAAACTGAATTTTCTTTTGTAGACCTTTGCTCTGCAATGACCTGTACAGTAAGTTCAGTGATTATAGAAATCTTATTGTAAGCCAAGCTAGAAAAACCATTACAGCAGAGTTGGGGTTATATGATTCTTAGACCCCAGTTCTAGGCATCTTAAGAAAAAAATGTGTCATTCCCCAAATTGAAATACTCTGTTTCAAACTGTGCATAATATACAAAATCCAAAATTACAAAATGACTAAAAGCAATTTCAGATGGCCTTGGTCTAAATAACATATAATCAAGCAATATGTTCTTTTAGCATAATCTCAAAAACAGTTGCTATTTAAATGTGTACATATGATATATTGGAAAGCTTGCCAGTAGATGGCATATCATTTAATTACACATACAGTAAAAGTATTTACCACTCTTCTACAAAGTTAAAAATTGGCAAATAAGTTTTGAAGTTAAAAATATATATTTAAAATTGAGAGCTCTGCTAAGATTGATCATATGATGTATATTTTGTTAATATTTACTGAGTCAACTAAAAAAATGAATTGCAATTTTTGGAAGGTAAATTTGCTTCATTTTTAATCAATTTTAATTAAATTTATCTTGATGACATTGGTTGATAAGATTAGATAGGTTTTAAGAGTGATATTTGTATGATACATGACCTGTATATTGCATTGTGTGTCTTCCACCAAAAATCAAATTGTAACTGAAAACACAGGTTCAGTTGCTGCCTCGAGAAAATCAAACTCATGAGGCAGGTGCTGGTACAAAAGGAAAGAGGTTTTTTCAGGTGCCCTGACCTGGAAAAATGGTGGACTCCCTTCTTAAAGACCATACCTCCTTTCTGCTAAAGCTTTGGTTCTTATAAGGATTGAGGATTGGGAGGGTCTTTTTTTCTATCAATTACCTTGGTAGATTTTGGAAGCTCTAGGGCCCCTCAATTCATCTTTATAGCTTTTGGCATGCTCATTGTAAGAGCCTCCCTCTGTGCCGTCTTGGCCAATGGGAGATACTCCCCAGCACTACCTAAAAGTATATAGTATCAGTGTCAGTGGTGGGTGTGTTGCTCCGGGGCCCACCAGTTAGGAACCATAGAGATGCTGCAACCCTCAGTATGCCTCCCCATGCTGGACATGGCACCTGCACAGCCACGAAGATGGTTGAATCCCAGAACACCCACATCCTCTGTGTAGTCCCTGCATACCCCACCCCTCAGAAGTGGCCAGCCAGGCTGTGCTCAAACTCCTGCTGGCTGCCTGGACTCCAACTGACTCTCTATGGTAACAAAATCATCTTCCATCACCATATATTTGTCTCCCTTTGTCCTGTATCACGCCCCAATTTCCTTTCCCTCTGGTAGCATCATACTATTTGTTTGTGCCTATGAGTTTTAGTTTATTTGTCTTGTTTGCTCATTTGTGGCTTTCAATTTTATATCCCACATATGAGTGAAATTATATAGTTCTTTGCTTTTCTGTCTGCCTTATTTCAGTTGTTTCCATGTCTCAGTCACAGTGAATAGTGCTACAATGAACATAGGGATGCATATATCATTGTGAATGAATGTTTTCTAATTTTGGGGGAAGATACTAAGAAGAGGGATTGCTGGGTCATATGGTAATTCTATTCTTTAATTGTCAAGGAACCTCCATACAGTTTTTCATAGTGGCTGTACCAGCTTACATTCCCACCAGCAGTGAATGAGGGGTCTTTTTTCTCCACAACCTCTCAAATATTTGTTATTACTTGTCATTGATAATCTATAATAATAAAAGCATAATATGCTAATTAGATGGGACATCCTTCCAGACGATCTTCTGGACGAAGCCAGGGATGTGGGTGAAGCCTGGTTTCTGGGTGCCCGGAGGGAAGCCGGTGCTGGCAGCCAGGGGAAGGAAGGCCTACTCTTGCACGAATTTCATGCATCGGGCCTTTGGAGCCACTATAAAAGGTGTGAGGTGGTATCTCATTGTAGCTTTGACTTGCATTTCCCTAATAGCTAGTGAATTTGAGTATCTTCTCATATATCATGAGGAAAGAAGATTTGACTTTAAGTGGTGATCACACAATGCACTATACAGATGATGTATCATAGAATTGTACAATGGAAACCTATTTAATATTATTAACTAATGACACTCCAATAAATAAATAAATGTCCAACAGAAAATGAAACAAAAAGTGGAAACTGATTAATGGAATTGGTAACAGCATAAACAAAAACAAATAATAGACTGGAAAAATATTTGCAGCATATAAGTAAAGAGTTAATACCCTTAATAAAAAGTTTTTACAAGCAAGTTAAATAAAGACCTACATTTGGTTTTTAAAAAGATGAGCTAAGATAATAAATAAGCATTTCACAAAAGAATAATTTTTTAAAGTACAAAAATCTAAGATTGCAAGATAAAATGAAATATCATTTGTTTCTCATAAGTTTGGCAGTTTATACACAAATATTCAGAATCAGAAAAAGTAAAATAGAAGTCCTGCTACTGGTGATATTGTAATTTTGTAAAATCTTTCTGAAGAGATATTTGGCAATATGTACTCAAAGTCTTAAAAATGTGCATAAACTTTTACCTACCAATTCAAAGAATCCATTTATAAAGTTATAAATGCAGAAGTGTTATAACACAAAATTGAAAGCAACCAACAACATGTCCATCAATGAGGGGTTGACTAAATCATGGGAAGCTATATAATTTAATGAAATCATATTGTAGGAAAAAGTTCACTTTATGTTAAGTGCATAATTGAAAAACAAAATTTCAATATAACTCAAATGTGGTGGTATACGAATACAAATTCACATATACACACATGCACACAGGCACTTGAAGGATATACACCATCTTTTTTACAGCTGAATAATGTTCCATTGTGTAAATGTAGCACAACTTTTTTTATCCACTCATCTACTGATGGACACTTGGGCTGCTTCCAAGTCTTAGCTATTGTAAATAATGTTGCAATGAACATAGGAGTGCATATATTCTTTTCAATTAGTGTTTCATTTTTCTTTGGATAAATTCCCAGAAGTAGAATTTCTGGGTCAAAAGGCAGTTTCTTTTCTTTCTTTTTTCTTTTTTGAGGTAACTCCATACAGCTTTCCACAGTGGCTGCACCAATCTGAATTTTCACCAATAGTGTATCAGGGTTCCTGTTTCTCCACATCCTTGCCAACATTTGTTTGTTTAATGATAATAGCCATTCTGACAAGTATGAGGTGCTATATCGTTGTTTGCTTTGCATACTTCTGAAGATTTGTGATGTTGAGCATGTTTTTATATGTCTATTGGCCATATATATGTCCTATGGACCTAGAGAATATTATGTTGAGTGAAATAAGCTAGTCAAAGAATGACAAGTATATGATTTCACTCATTGTAGAATCTAATGAACAAAATAAACTAACAAGGAAAATAGGGATAGACTCATAGATAGAAAATAGTCTATCAGATGTCGGTGGGGTCAAGTTGGAGAGGGTGGGAGGTTAGAGCAAAAAGAGGGAAAAAAGGAGAAAAAAACCCTTATGGACAAGGACAATAGAGTGGTTATTGCCAGGGGCAGTGGGGATACTGGGAGTTGGAGGAGGGTATAAGAGGGATAAATGGTGATGGATGGAGACTTAATTTGGGGTGGTGAAGACATAATAGTGTACAGATGATGTGTTGTAGAATCATGTACCTAAAACCTGTATAATTGTGTTAATCAGTGTCACCCCCAATAAATTTAATAAAAAGGAAAAAAAAAGAATTCAGCCAAAAAAAGAAAAAAGAAAAACATACACTCAAAATTTACCAATGTTTTGCTTTGGGTATTTTAAAATTTTGTTATTTTTCTAAGGTGAACATGTGTTAATCACAAAAAATATATATATTATTTTACAGTCTTGTAATTTTGAATCAAAATATACTTAAATGAAAAATTTATAAGAGCATCTAACGTAATCTATATGAAACATTTAGCATATAATAAGTGCTACATAAATATTGTACTGTTATTATTATAATTATTAATATTCATCAGAAATATTTAAAGTTATTTTTTAATACTTGCAACATGTCACTTCCTCAATGATTTAGACATTGATTGTGCTGAAAGGATTCTGAAAGATACTCTAGCTCAACTCCCTCATTTTATCAGTGAGATGTGAATTCTTCTTATAGCTTTCTTAAAGAAATACAGGTAGTTCATGGAAAACTGGAATCTAAATCCAAAACTTCATAACATCCATGTACATGTTACTATATTGAAATGATATTTGTTTCATATCTCACTGGAGGAACTATTAAAAAAAAGAATGACCCTAACAACTTAGCAAATTTTGTGGGCCTGAAAACCCTTCATATTCTAATGGCATAAAAGATGTAAATTTTTTAAATATCTGAAAACATGTCCTTAAAGTACATGATTAAATGCTATGGTTTGAGCCACAGTATGAAGATGAAGGATTTTTGAGAGATAGCATTTTTTTCATAATTCTAAATAGTGAAAATGAATTAATGAAGTAGTCAGCATCAGATAAATATTAATTCATTTATTCAACAAATATTTATTAAGTGACTACTGTACACTAAGCAATGTATGAGGTACTGGAAAAATGAATGGTGAATACAATGCATATCATATCTGTACTCATGTAGCTTATCAGTCCAGTATAGAAAGAAAGCCTTAATTTCAATATAGAACAGAATTTAGTAAAGAAACTGCTGTCTGTGCTAAACCTTTCAAACAATATTATGGTTAGTTTTACTATCCTCACCCAACTCTGATTTGATGTCCCCACACATTTGATTTTCACCAGAGTTTCACCATTGAATTATTGACTAACTAGTGGCCTGGTGCACGAAATTCATGCACATTAAAAGGAAATTAATTAGAGCCCTAACCGATTTAACTCAGTGGATAGAGCATCAGCCTGCGGACTCAGGGGTCCTGGGTTCAATTCCGGTCAAGGGCATGTACCTTGGTTGTGGGCACATCCCCAGTAGGGAGTGTGCATGCCGTGGGACCTAGAGTCAAGTCCCTGCCCACCACCCTCACGCACTTCGAAAATGCAGGAGACCCAGACACAGACGGCCCCACTCCCATTGGGTGAGACCCAGACCTGGCTGACCCTACCCCTGTCAAGCCCCTCTGGGCGGGGGGGTGCAGCATCAGGTCTCCTGGCCTGGCACTGGGTGGGGGGCCAAGTCTCAGGTCCCCTGGCCTGATGCTGGGGTGGAAAGCATGGCCTGAGGTTCCCTATCAAGCCCTTCCAGGTGGGGCGTGAGGCCTGAGGTCCCCTGGCCCAGCACTCGGGAGGGGGGGGGATGGACTGAGGCCCTGTCAATCCCTGCCAGGTGAGGGGTGTGGCCTGAGGTTCCTTGTCCTGGCCAGGCGCCATGCAGCCTCAGGTTCCTGTTGTTTGGTCGTGATGTTATAGCATCCCAGCTAATTTGCATATTCCTCTATTATTATATAGGACTAGAGGCTCCGTGCACAACAATTTGTGCACTGGCGGGGGGGATATCCCTCAGCCCCACTTGTGTCTTCTCACAGTCTGGAACCCCTCGGGAGATAACGACCTGCTGGCTTAGGCCCGCTCCCGGGTGGCAGAGGGCAGGCCCAATCCCTAGGTGCCTGCCCTGCAGCCCCTGGTCGGGCTCAGAGCAGAGCCGATTGGGGGGTTGGGGTGCCACCCCCTGTCACACTCAAGGCAATGTTGATGGGAAGGTTGCGGTGCCACAGAGCAGAGCGGATCAGGGGGTTGCAGCGCCACCCATCACATACAGAGCCGGCCGATCAGGGGGTTGGGGAGCTCCCCCCTGTCATGCACAGAGCAGGGCCGATCAGGGGGTTGAGGAGCTACCCCCCTATCACGCACAGAGTAGGGCCAATAGGGGAATTGAGGCACCGCCCCCTGTCACACACAGAGCCCCAGGGCAATCAGGGGGTTTGTGTGCTGCCCTGTCACGCTGCTCCAGGGGCCAGGAGGCCTTGCGGCTCTGCTTGACACTGGTGCTGGGAGGCATATTACCCTTTTACTATATAGGATAGACGCCTGGTGCACGGGTGGAGGCTGGCTGGGTTGCTCTGAAGGGTGTCCCCGATCAGGGGG
>NW_006284936.1:750762-770224 GCF_000327345.1 Myotis davidii
GCAAGCCTCATGTTAGTTTCAAGCTGCCTGGCTGCCGGCCGCCATCTTGGTTGGCAGTTAATTTGCATATCTCGCCGATTAGCCAATGGGAAGGGTAGCGAAGTTATGGTTAATTACCATGTTTGTCTATTATTAGATAGGATACTTTTCTGTTCCTGCTTCTGGTCCTAGTATTAGGGGAATGTACCCCATAATTCCTAGTGTTCGGACATCTAACCTCAGGCATTACCTTCCACCCAAGAACAGAACTTTTTAAGGAAAGTAGTATTTGTAAATTTGGCACTCCTGACTCTTTTTTATTTAATTATTTTATTGTTGACACTATTACAAATGACCCCCTTTACCCCTCTTGTTCCTGCTTCTGGTCCTAGTATTAGGGGAATGTACCCCATAATTCCTAGTGTTCGGACATCTAACCTCAGGCATTACCTTCCACCCAAGAACAGAACTTTTTAAGGAAAGTAGTATTTGTAAATTTGGCACTCCTGACTCTTTTTTATTTAATTATTTTATTGTTGACACTATTACAAATGACCCCCTTTACCCCTCTTACCTACCTCCTCTAGCCCCTACCCCACCTCCCTTGGCTTTCACTACATTTTTATCTGTATCCATAGGCTATGCATAAATATTCTTTAGCCAATTCCTTCAACTTCCCTTTATTAGTTATCCAGGCTATTGAGTGTGAATGAACAATTTTGAAATTTTTCAAAATCATTCTCTGCCTACAAATCAGTATTTTGAATATATTTAAAGATTTAAGTGCCTTTTGCTATATCATTTAGTAATCATATTTTTAGTTTTAAGGAACACTACACCATTTTACATAATAGCTTCACCATTTTACATTTCTTCCAACAGTGTACAAGAGTTCTAAATTTTCCACACCCTTGCCAACACTTTTCATCTTTTTAAAAAAATAGTTATCTTAACAGGTGCGTGGTGATATCTAATTGTAGTTTTGATTTGAATTTTCCTGATGGTTAATGATATTTAACATATTTTTATTTGCCTGTTGGACATCTGCATGTCCTCTTTGGGAAAATGTCTGTTCAGGTACTCTGCCAAATTTTTGTTTGTGTTTTGGTGTTATGATATATATATGGTATAAAAATGTTTGGCTCCATTCCATGAGATGTCTTTTCACTCTGCTGATTATTTACTTAGCTGTGCAGAAGCTTTTCAGGTTGGTTTTGGCCCACTTATTTTTGTTTTTGTTATTTGTGCTTTCACTGTCATATTCAAGAAATCAATGACATGAACAATTTTCTCTGTATTTTATCCTAGGAGTTTTATAATATCAGGTTTAAATTTAAATATTTTATTAAGATTGAGTTGATATTTTATTTAGATTTTTATTATTTTATTAAGATTTTTAATATTTTATTAAGATTTTTGTTTATGGCATAATATAAGGGTCCACTTCATTATTTTACATGTGGATATTCATTTTTCCCAACATATGACCCAGGAATCCCACTTCTGGATATGGTAAAGGGATTAGCTAAAGTACAAATATGCATATCCCATAGATACAGACAATATTTTGAGGAAGGCCAAGGGAGGGGAAGGTGAGGGTGGATAGAGGTGGGCAAAGGGGGGTTAGAGGGGACTCCCTCACTAATGTCAACATTAACAACTTTAAGAAAAAAATTAAAAGTTTGAAATCATAATCTTGAAGAAATATTTTCACTCCCATGTTCATTGCATTATTTACAATGGCCAATATATGGAAACAACCTAAATGTCCATCAAAGGATGAATGGATAAAGAAAATGTGGTATGTGATATTATTAAAAAGTAGGAAATTCTGCCCTGGCCAGTTTGGCTCAGTGGATAGGGTGTCGACCTGCAGAATGAAGGGTTCCTGACTTCAATTCCAGTCAAAGGCACCTACCTTGGTTTGCAGGCCTGATTCCTTACCTTGGTGGGGGCACATGCAGGAGGCAACCAATTGATGTGTCTCTCACATTGATGTTTCTCTTTCTCTGTCTCTCCCCCTCCCTTCCACTCTCTCAAAAAATCAATGGAAAAATATCCCCAGGTGAGGATTAACAACAACAACAAACGAAAAGTAGAAAATCCTGACATGTGACAACATGGATGAACATTGAGGACATTATGCTAAATGAACTCAGGTAGTCAAAGGACAAATAATGAATGATCCCATTACATGAGTTATTTAAAATTGTCAAGTTAATAGAAACATACAGTGGAATGGTGGTTGTTAGGGGTTAAGCGGAGGGGAAAATGGGGTCTTCAATGAGTATAGAGATTCAGTTATGCAAGGTGATTAAGTTCTAGAGATTGGTTGTACAGCATTGTGCCTATAATTAATAATGCTGTATTTGTACTTACAAATATGTTAAGTGAATAGATCTCATGTTAAGTGTTCTTTTCAAAGTTAAAAGAAATAATTAGGATCTTAAAACATTTTTATTTAGTAAGACATTAATTATAAAAAGGGGACATTTCAGATCTTATTTTGTCTGAATAGTAGTCTTGAAGGACAGAATGAGCCATGAAACCTTATCTCTTATTGCTAAAGTTGGCATATTAGTGGTTTACAGATGAGTTTGAAAGGTCAAGGACCAGGAAAACTAGCAAGAAATTAAAGTTCACAACCTGGGAGAGCTTAAAGTCATACAAGGATAATAACTATTTCTTAGCAATTTTTAAAACAAAAAAAAAGTTATTTGGCTAAAATATTTGCATTTGGATATAGCAGGTGATTAAAAGTTATTCAAACTTTAGGGCCTAGAGAATCTGTAAACAGCAAGTGCCTATACATTCCAGGGATTTAGAGCTCTAAAGTGAGTGGCATAATTCTTGATTTCCTCAAATAGGGTTCATGCAAGACACTTACCATCAGGTTTGTCACATTCTTAATGGTACAAGTGCTAGATATAAATCAGTCAAGGAAATAGCAAAAAAAATTATTATGAAAACTTACTAGAGACACTTCCAGGATCCAAAAACTGGTTTTACTTCTAAAAACTGAATTTGCTATTACATCTGTGGAGATTCAATGATATTTCCTCTTTCCCCTAAGAGGAGTTATGTTTGCATATCTGAATCTCAGTCACATTAGAGGACATGGTATTACCGAAACCCAAATTTTCACATACTACCTTTTAAATAAGTTAATTTTTATTTATTCAAATAATAAAATACTTCAGGCATACAAAAACCATAGATAATAAAATTATCAACCTTGTTTAGACTCATCAACTTAAGAAATCATCATTTATACAATTGAAGTCTCTCATTATATCCATCCCCTCATTGTTGCATTTTGCCAAATAATAAATATTTGCATTATATTATACTTCTATAGTTAGTATATAAGAGTTCTTATTGCCTTGTATTTTTCTCATCACTTGTTATTGTCAGACTTCTAATTTTTGCCAATGTTATGGGTATTTCATGGTCATTTTAATGTACATTTCTTCAATATGTTTATCGGACATTCATGTTTTATTTTTATGAATAATGACTATTTGTAAGTAATAAACAGTACATATATTATTCTCTTATACTATTATTTTCCAGTTATTTATCATGTCTTTCAATACAGGTAAGATTTTTTTAGGAAGAAAGTAGAGGTAATTTATTACAGTTCTTAATATATGACATGGCATATATTCAGTGATTCTTAACCATACTATCAAGATTTCTTTTATATTGGCAAATGTACATCATATAAAATTTATAATTTTAGCCTTTTATTAATCCTTAACAGGATATTTTTCCTGTTTTTTTTTTTTTTTTTTTACTAGAAGCCCGGTGCATGAATTCATGCACAGGTGGAGTCCCTTGGCCTGGCTGGTGATCAGGGCTGATTGGGGCTGCAAGAGAGAAACTGATGTGAGACACATTGATTGGTTGCCTACTTCATGCTCCTGAACTAAGGCCAAGGATTGATCCTGTAACCCAAGTACATGCTCTTAACAAGTAATTGAACCTGCAAGCCTTTGTTGTGTGTGCCAATCCTCTAACCCAGGGGTCCTCAAACTACCGCCCGCGGGCCACATGCAAATACAAATATTGTATTTGTTCCCGTTTTGTTTTTTTACTTCAAAATAAGATATGTGCAGTGTGCATAGGAATTTGTTCATAGTTTTTGTTTTTGTTTTTAAACTATAGCCCGGCCCTCCAACAGTCTGAGGGACAGTGAACTGGCCCCCTGTCTAAAAAGTTTGAGGACCCCCCTGCTCTAACCATTGAGCATACCAGCCAGGACAATAACTTTAGTCATTTTTATTTTACATGTACAATTCAGTGACATTAAGTTACATTCACAATGTTGTGCAATCATTATAACTATCCATTACCAGAACATTTACCTCATTCTCCAAAAGAAACTCTGTACTCATTAAACTCCCTGTTACCCCAATAAGTTTAATCTAAAAATATTAAAATGTAACCAGAGAATGTAATTTTGAAAACGTTATGGAAATAAAATTCAAAATCTATTTAAAAAATAGAAGAAATTTAGGAGCAAAATGAAAAGATCATGTTACATATGAACATAAATATTACTACTTATTCTTTCAAATATGCATGCCTTTTATGTCTTTTTCTTGCCTTACTACTCCAGCTAGAACATACAATACTATGTTGAATCTAAGTGGTATGAGCAAGCATGCTTGTCTGGTTCCTGATCTTATGGGAAAACTTTCAATCTTTCACCATTGAATATAATGTTAGCTATGCATTTTTCATATATTACCTTCTATCTTGAGGGAATTTCCTACAATTCCTTGGTTATGTAGTATTTCTATCAAGAAATGATGTTGCATTTTGTCCAATAATTATTATGCATCAATTGAGATGACCTCATGCATTTTTTAAAATTCCTTCATTTTATTATTGTATATTACATTGATTTTCATGTTTAAACAGTTTTGTATTCCATAAATAAATCCCACTTTGTCATGATATAGACTAATTTTAATATGTTGCTAATTTTGGTTGGCTAGTATATTTTTGGTTTCTTGGCATTTTGCATCAGTATTCACAAGAAATATTGACATGTAGTTTTGTCTTCTTGCAGTGTCTTTATGTTTTGCTGGCAAGCTTCAGAGAATAAGAGAGAAAGTGATTCCTCCTCTTCAAGTTTTCAGAAGAATTTGAGAATGACTGGTGGTAATTTTCTTTAATATTTGGCAGATTTCACCAATTATGCCATTGGGTCCTGTACTTTTCTTGTTAGGAGGTTCTTAAATGACTGATTCATTCCTCCTTACTATTAAATTATATTCAGATTTTTATTTTTTCATGAATCAGTTTAAATTGATTATTTCTAAAACCCACTCATTTCATTTAGATTATCCAAATTGTTAATGTATCTGATGTTCATACAGTCTCTTACAATCTTATTTTCTTTCTGTAAAATCAGCATTAATGGTGACACTTTTATTTCTTTTAATTTTTGCTAAAGTAGCATTAATATCATTCACATCAGAGGTTAATTTTTATACATCTTTGTAGTTCAGCAAATATTCTTGATAAAGAAAATAATTTAAAAGTGTTACTTAAATAAAAATAATGACATATATTAAAGGGGGAATCAAATATTTTTACATGCTTATTTAATTCAGATATATAGAACTTTGTGAATTTAAAGGGAAGTACTCATAGACAGAGAGCATGTTGACTGCATTTGAGGGGGAGTTATATAGAAGGGTGGAAGGATTGAGAAATAAAGAGAAAATACTCATGAACATGGACAATAGTGTGGTGATGGCCAGGGTGGTGGTGGGACTAGTATTTATACCATAATGCTAACATTAAAAATATTCCTGACTCGGCCGCCTGTGACATTTGGAAGAGACCACTAGGAACATGCAGAGGGGGAGTAAGGGAACCAGGAGGGTGGGGGTAGGGGAGAAAGTAGTGACTGTGCCAAGGGACCTGTGAGTCGAGGGAGAGGCAGCTGGTGACAATTTCTCTGAGGAATGTGGCAGGGCAGGTGGGGAGCGAGTGGGAGCCCAAGGAAGTGGCAGGAGCCCCGCAGCCTCTGGAAACCGCAGCCCATGCACCTGCACCCAGTGCCACCCACAGTCTCGGGGTTCTCAGCCCTGGGTGCTGGGATCCACTCTATAAATAGCAGATCACAGCTCTGTTAGGCACACACACTCCCTGGGAACGCAGAAAGTCAGGCTCAAAGTGTCTTCTGCTGATGCTGCCGCCCACTCCACCTCCAGTAGTAGGGGAGACAAAATGGCGGTGGAATAGACAGACCTGTCTGGCGCCTTCTCACAGAGCATATCAGAGGTTCTCAACCTTAGCTGCACATTAGAATTACCTGGGAATCTTTTTAAATCCTGATTTCTGGGCCTCATCCTCCGGAAATTCTGTTTCTTTGTTACTAATGTTGTGGCCTCACCCCATAACAAAGAAACAGAATTTCTGGAAGATGAGGCCCAGAAATCAGGATTTTAAAAAGATTCCCAGGTGATTCTAATGTGCAGCCAAAGTTGAGAACCACTGGAGCAGATAGAAGAAACAATAGAATTGAATAACATCTACCCAGAATTGGTGAAGTAAAGACAGCTGGAGAGGCAATCCATGGACAGAAAGTCTCTATTGGCTTGCTCATATATCTAATTTCGGCTCCCCTGCTCCAAGTTCATGCACTATTATCTTTTCTCTTTCTTCACTAGCCAATTTTCTTTCTTCTTGTTGTTGCTTGTTTGATAGTTGCTGTTTTTTATTTTATTTTATGCTTTTGTTCCTCCTCTCCTCACTTGTTCTCTTCTTCTACTAATAGCTTAATTAGTTTCACTCACCAAACTCAGGCCTATCTGCTCTCTATTCTCCTTTTCCAAAAATATATAAATATATACATAGGTAGATTAAAGAAAGGGGAACCTTTTTTATATATATACTAGAGGCCCAGTGCATGGATTTGTGCATCTGTGGGTCCCTAGGGCTATTTGCTGCCTACTCTACTCTATGGAAAATAGATGAATATATAGATAGATAGATTAAAGAAAGGGGGAAACTTACATATATACACACATTTATGTTTTTGAATATATATTTTTAATTACTATTATTATTTTTAAAATTATTATTATTTATTATTTTTAATTGGATACTTTGTTACTTTTCTTCTTATACACTCATTCTCTTTCTATCCCCTCTATACTGAGTCATGAACATTCCCTCATTCATTCAATCTCTTTACCTTACCTTCTGGACATAAGCTCTGCCTCTTCAGATTCAGCTAACCTCCTTTTTTTTTTTCCTTCTCTGGAGGTTTGTCGTTTGCATTTTTTCATTTAGTTGTTGGTTTTGTGGAGTTTTCTCCCCATATAGGTATATATATTTTTTCTCTTTCTTTCCCCTTCTCTTTTTCCTTTGTTTTCTTTACTATCTTGCCTTTTCTCCTTTTCTCAATATCATTTCTGTGCTCTTTTCTCTACCCTAATTCTCTTTTCTCTGGTGGTCACCTTTATTTGGGATTATTGGTTTCATGAATACATTTGTGTTTTGTTCCCTCTTTGTCATGTCTTGTTGAGTTGTATTTTGTGGCTTTTGGTCAATGTGATAGACAGTGGGCCACATAACCAGACATGCTGAGAGCCCCTCCACCCATGAAAAGAAAGGCGGAATCACAGAAAAGGAAGTAAACAAAATGGAAGCAAGCAATATGTCAGAGAAAGAATTCAGAGCAATTGTTATAAGGATGCTAAAAAGGATGGAAGATGAATTCAAAAACATGTGTAAGAATCAAGAGGAAATGAAGAAGAACCAAGAAGGAATGAAGAATGACATAGCTACAATAAAGAACTCAATAGAAAGCATCAAGAGTAGCCTAGAAAAAGCTGAGGACTGCATCAGTGAGCTAGGAGATAAGGTAGGAAAAACAACCCAAGCAGAGCAGCAACTGGGAAAAAAAAAACAACAACTTAAAAACAGGAGAGCCTAAGGAAGCTTTGGGACAACATGAAGCGAAACAACATACGAATAATAGGGGTGTCAGAAGGAGAGGAAACAGAGCAAGGACTAGAAAAACTATTTGAAGAAATAATGACAGAAAACATCACTGATATTGGGAAGAAACAAATCACAGAAGTTCCACAAGCTCACAGAGTCCCAGACAAGATGAACCCACAAGGCCAACACCAAGATACATAATAATTAAATTTGCAAATACCAACAAAAAAGTAATAATCTTAAAGTCTTCCAGAGAGAGACAGAAAGTTTCCTATAAGGGATCTCCTATTAGACTATCATCTGATTTCTCAACAGAAACACATAAGTCCAGAGGGAATGGAATGAAATCTACAAAGTGTTGCAAAACAAGGGACTGAACTCAAGAATACTATACCCAGCAAGGCCATTAGAAATTGAAGGTGTAATCAAGAGCTTCACAGACAAAAAGGGGCTACAGCCGTGTGCAAACTACGGCCCGTGGGCCGGATACGGCCCGTTTGAAATGAATAAAACTAAAAAACTCCCTGGCTGTGCTCCGGGGACACACTCCTTGTCCTCTTGGGGCTTCGGGTTCTTCATCTGTCATATGGACTAATGGTGGGCCTTTCAGGGTCGGTGCAAAATAAACGTGCTAATACATGAAATGTGCTCGGAACAGTGGCAGGCTCCATAATATTTAAAAAAAAAAGTTTGCCCACCCCTGGGCTAAGGGAATTTATTACCACCAAACCAGCAATGCAAGAAATGCTAAAGGGACTGCTGTAAAAAGATGAAATAGGAAGGGAAGAAGGAACATAGGCATAAAGAATAAAAATGGTGACAAACAAATACCTATAAATAATTACCTTAAATGTAAATGGATAAAATGTTCCAATCACAAGACATAGGTAGCTGAATGGATAAGCAAACATGACCCATATATCTGCTGTCTATAAGAGACCCACCTTAGAACAAAGGACTCACACAGACTGATAGTGAAGGGATGAAAAATTTTTTTTCAGGTGAATGGAAAGGAAAAAAAAAAAAGCTGGGATAGCAATACTTATATCTGACAAATCAGACCTCAAAATGAAAGCCATAATGAAAGATAAGGAACGGCCACTTCATAAAACTAAAAGGAGCAATTCAACTAGAGGATTTAACTCTGGTAAACATATATGAAAACAATGTAGGAGCAACAATATACACAAAAACAACTTCTGGAAGATATCAAGGGAGAGATAGCCAGCAACAGTCATAGCAGGGGACTGTAATACCAAATTGACAGCACTGTATAAATCCTCTAAACAAAAAAATCAAAAAAGAAACATCAGTCCTAAATGACTCACTAGATCAGATGGACTTAATTGACATCTTCAGAACATTTCACCCCAAAGCCAGATAATATACATTCTTCTCAAGTGCACAAAGGAAATTTTCAAAGATAGACCACATATTGGTACACAGGCAAAGTCTCTTCAAATTCAAGAAGATTGAAATTAGATGAAGCATCTTCTCAGACCACAATGGCATAATATTAGAAATAAACTACAATAAAAACAATAAAAAAATTCAAGCACTTGGAAGCTGAATAGCATGCTATTAAACAATGATTGGGTTACAAAAAATATCAAAGAAGAAATTAAAAACATTCTGGAAATGAATGACAATAAAAACACAAGAATCCAAAATCTATGTGACACCGTGAAAGCAGTTCTTGAGGGAAGTTCATAGCTCTATAGGCCTACCTGTAAAAACAACAGAAAATGGTAATAAATCTTCTAACACTACAATGTAAAGAATTAGAAAGATAGCAACAAGAAAAGCCCAGAGTGAGCATAAGGAAGGAAATAATAAAGATCAGAGCAGAAATAAATGACATAGAGACCAAAACAACAATACAAAAGATCAATGAAACCAAGAACTGGTTCTTTGAAATGATAAACAAGATTGATGAACCTCTTGCCAGGCTTGTCAAGAAGCAAAGGAAGAGGACACAAATAAACAAAATGAAAAATGAAAGTGGTGAAGTAATAACCGACCCCACGGAAATACAAAGGATTATGAAAAAATGCTATGAACAACTCTATTCCAACAAACTGGACATCCTAGACAAAATGGACATATTCTTAGAAAAATACAAACTTCCAAAACCCAATCAGGAAGAATCACAAAATCTTAATAGGATATTAACCAACAAAATAATTGAAGCTGTACTTAAAAAGCTGCCAGCAAACAAAAGCCCTGGTCTGGACAGCTTTACAGGGGTGTTCTACCAAGCATTTAAAGAGGAAATAAAACCTATCCTCCTCAGACTGTTCCAAAAAATACAAGAGGAAGACACAATTTCAAGTTCTTTCTAGAAAGCCAGCATTACCCTAAATCCAAAACCAGATAAAGACACCACAAAGAAACAGAAATGCAGGTCAATATCCTTGATGAACATACATGCTAAAATGCTCAACAAAATTCTAGCAAATCAGATCCAGCATTTCATTAGAAAGATCATACACCATGACCAACTTGGATTTATCCAGGGATTCAAGGATGGTACAATATTCTCAGATCAATAAATATGATACATCACACAAACAAATTGAAAGATAAAAATCACATAATAATCAATAAATGCAGAATAAGCTTTTGACAAAATCCGACATTTTTCTTGATAAAAACTCTTATCAAAGTGGGAATAGAGGAATAATACCTGAACATAATAAAAGCCTTATATGACTAAAATATAGCCAACATCATACTCAGTGGGCAAAAACTAAAACAATTTCCCCTAAGAAAGGGAACAAGACAGGGATGCCTACTTTCACCACTCCCATTTGTTATAGTACTGGAAGTGCTAGCCATAGAAATTAGACAAGAAGAAATAAAATTCATCTAAATTGGAAAAGAAGAAGTAAAACTGCCCTTATTTGCAGATGTCATGGCACTGTACATAGAAAACCCCAAAGACTCCATCAAAAAACCAGTAGACTTAATAAATGAATTTGAAAATGTATCAGGATACAAAATCAACACCAACAATGAACTCAAAGAATGAGAAACAAACAAACAAAAATCCCATTTACCACGCCCCCCCCCAAATTAAAATACCTAGGAATAAACTTAAATAATAGGTAAAAGATTTGTACTTGAAAAACTGCAAAACATTGAAAAAAACAGACAGAGGAAGACATAAACAAATGTAAGAACATAACATGTTTATGGATTGGTAAAATCAACATCATTAAAATTTCCATACTATGCAAAGCAATTTATAGATTTAATTCAATCCCCATTAAAATACTAATGGCATATTTCACACACTTAGAACAAACTCTCTAAAAATTCATCTGGAATAAAAAAAGACCCCGAATAGCCACAGCACTCCTGAGAAAGAAGACAAAACTTGGAGGTATCACAATACCAGATATCAAGCTATATTACAAAACCATGGTTCTCAAAACTACCTGTTGCTGGTGCAAGAACAGACATACAGACCACAGGAACAGAACAGAGAACCCAGAAATCGACCCAAGCCATTATGCTCAATTCATTATTGACAAAGGAGGCAAGAGCATAGAATGGAGTCAAGACAGTCTGTCTCTTCAATAAAGTTTGCCAATGTTATTTCAGATAAGGGTTTAATTTCCAAAATTCACAGGGAACTCATACAACTTAGTTAAACAATCCAATAAAAAAAAATGGGCAAAGGACCTAAGTAGACACTTCTGGAAAGAGGACACTCAAAAGGCTGAGAGACATATGAAAACATGCTACTAAAGTCACTAATCATCTGAGAGATCCAAATCAAAACAACAATGAGGTACCATCTCACACCTCTCAGAATGGCTACCATAAACATATCAACAAAAATCAAGTGTTGGTGAGGATGTGGTGAAAATGGAAGCCTCATGCACTGCTTTTGGGAATACAGACTGGTGCAGCCACTGTGGAAAATATTATGGAGTTTCCTCAAAAAGTTAAAAATGGAACTCCCATTTGACCCAGTAATCCCACTTCTAGGAATATATCCTAAGAAATCAGAAACACCAATCAGAAAAGATATATTTACCCCTATGTTCATAGCAGCACAATTTACCATAGCTAAGATTTGGAAACAACCTAAGTGCCCATCAGCAGATGAGTGGATTAAAAACGGTGGTACATCTACACAATGGAATACTATGCTGCTGTAAAAAAAGGAACTTTGAACATTTGCAACAGCATGGATGGACCTGGAGAGCATTATGCTAAGCAAAACAGTTAGTCAGAGAAAGATAAATATCACATGATCTCACTCATATGTGGGATATAATGATCAACATTAAATGATGAACAAAATTGGATCCAGAGACAAGGTATCACTGAGCAGAATGTCCAACTCTGGGGAAAAAGCAGGGAAGGGGGGCTTAGAGATCAACCAAAGGAGTTCTATGCATGCATATTAGCATGACCAATGGAAACAGACACTGAGGTGGTGGGGGTTTGCCCTCAAGGGTGGGCGTGACCAGGGGGATTAATTGGGGGAAAACAGAAACATGTAATACTTTAAACAATAAAAAGGTTCCTGATATTTGTTATATGTTCTCACCCTACATATTATATCTCGCTTCCCCTTTACTTCCCTCCTTCTCATTGACTTCTCCCTTGCCACTATACTCATGTTAATAAGTATTTCAAGAAAACATACCCTAAGTAATTTTACTTTTTTGAAATTTTTTAATGTAACATGATTTGTTTTCTCAGTTGTTGCGGAAATGTGTCTTACAAAAGGCTTTGAACTTACTTATATAAATCGCCATCATCCTAAACTCCAACTAATTTTTCTTACCATCCAATTCCTAGCCTCTTAGCTAAAGGTATATATTTTCTATATTTTGTCATTATTTTTTTTACTGATTAAGGTATTACATATGTTTCCTTATCTGCCCATTGCCCCCCACCCCTCCCACTCATGCCCTCACACCCCCGCTGTCTTTGTCCATTGGTTAAGCTTATAGGCATGCATACAAGTCCCTTGACTGATCTCCTCCTCTTACCCCCGCCCTCCCCTAGGTTCCCTTTAAGGTTTGACCATCTGATCAATGCATCTCTGTCTCTGGATCTTTTTTCGTTAATCAGTGTATGATGTTCATTATATTCCACAAATTAATGAGATCATGTGATATATATATTTCCCTGACTGGCATATTTCACTTAGCATAATACTTTCCAGTTCCATCCATGCTTTTGCAAATGATAAGAGTTCCTTCTTCTATACTGCAGCATAATATTCCATTGTGTACATGTAATCCACTCACATGCTGATGGGCACTTAGGCTGTTTCCAAATCTTAGCTGTGGTAAATTGCACTCCTATGAATATAGGGGTGCATACATCCTTTCTGAGACAGGTGTGAGATGGTACCTCATTGTGTTTTGATTTGCATCTCTTGGATAATTAGTGACTTTGAGCATGTGCTTATATATCTCTTGGCCTTCTGTATGTCCTCTTTCGAAAAGTATCTATGTAGGTCCTTTGCCCACTTTTGATTGGATTGTTTATCTTCCTTTTGTTAAGTTGTATGAGCTCCCTGAAAATGTTGGAGATTAAACCCTTATCGGTGACAACATTGGCAAATATGTTCTCCCATACAGTGGGCTTTCTTGTTGTTTTGTTGATGGTTTCTTTTGATGTACAGAAGCTTTTTATTTTGATGTAGTACTATTTGTTTATTTTCTCTTTAGTTTCCATTGTCCTAGGAGCTGTATTGGTAAAGAAATTCCTTCGGCACATGTCTGAGATTTTCCTGCCTGTGGATTCCTCTAGTATTTTTATGGTTTCCCATCTTATGTTTAAGACCTTTATCCGTTTTGAGTTTATTTTTGTGAATGGTGTAAGTTGGTGGTCTAGTTTCATGTTATTGCCTGTAACTGACCAATTTTCCCAACACCATTCATTGAAGAGACTGTCTTGCCTCCATTGTATGTTCTTGCCTCCTGTGTCAAATATTAATTGAGCATAGTGGTTAGGGTTGATTTCTGGGTTTTCTATTCTATTCCATTGATCTATATGTCTGTTCTTGTGCAAGTACCAGGCAGTTTTTAGAACCCTGGCTTTGAAATACAGCTTGATATCTGGTATTGTGATCCCTCCAACTTTGGTCTTTCTCAGGATTACTGCAGCTATTCTGGGTCTTTAGTTATGTTTAGATGAATTTTTGGAAAGTTCATTCTAGGTCTGTACAATATGCCATTGGCATTTTAATGGGGAGTACATTAAATCTATAGATTGCTTTGGGTAGCATGGACATTTTAATGTTGATTCCACCAATCCATGAACATGGTATGTTCTTCCATCTGTTTATGTCTTCCTCTTTCTCTTTTTCCAGTGTCCTGTAGTTTTCTGAGTACGAGTCTTTTATCTCCTTAGTTAAGTTTATTCGTAGGTATGGTAAATGGGATTTTTTTTTTTAAATCTCTATTTCTGTAAGTTCACTATTGGTGTATAAAAATTCCATAGATTTCTTGGCATTAATTTTGTGTCATTGTACATTGCCAAATTCATTTATTAAGTCTAATAATTTTTTGACGGAGTCTTCAGTGTTTTCTATGTACAGTATCATGTCATCTGGGAATAATGACTTTTTTTCTTGTTCTTTTCCAACTTGGATACCTTTTATTTCTTCTTCTTGTCTAACTGCTATGGCTAGCACTTCCATTTTTGATCTCACTGAAGGATATAGGTGCCTAGTCATGCAGGGGCTGCTCCTTGGGTGGCAGTGGCTCCCTGGGCAGCAGCTGCTCCTTATAGGCTCACAGCAGCGACTGCTCCTAGTTGGTGGTGGCTCTCTGGTGGGCAATGCTCACAGCAGTTGTGGCACCTCTGGCTGTCAGGGGCAGGCTGCTTGCACAGTTTCTGCTCCTTGGATGGGGGCAGGCTGCTCATGGGGCTGCTGATCCTTGGACAGTGGCTGGCTACGTGAGGCTGCCACTCCTCAGACTGGGACAGGCTCCTGGCACAGCTTCTAATTCTCAGATGGGTGTGGGCTGTTCAGCCTTTCGTGTGGCTGCTGCTCCTCCAATGTGGTGGGCTGTGTGCAAGGCTGCTGCTCCTCAGATGGGGGTCGGGCCGCTTGCACAGTTCCTGCTTCTCAGACTAGTGCATACTGCATGCTGCTGCTGCTCCTTGGATGGGGGTGGGGCTGCTTGTGCAGCTGCTGCTTCTTGGGCGGAGGCTGGCTGTGTGGGGCTGCCACTTTTCAGACAGGTGTGGGATGCTTGCGGTGCTGCTGCTCCTCTTACAGGGGCAAGCTGCTCATGAGGCTGCTACTCTTTGGATAGGGGCAGGCCGTGTGAGGCTGCTGCCCCTCGGTCGGGGGCAGGCTGCTCGTGTAGCTGCTGCTTCTGGGGCAGGCTCTGGCTGCATGGGGCTGCTGCTCCTTGAGTAGGGGCAGGCCTTGTGAGGCTGAAGCTTCTTGGACTGGTGCAGGCTGCTTGCGGTGCTGCTGCTCCTCAGACAGGTGTGGGCTGCTCATGTAGCTGCTACTCCTTGGATGGGGGCAAGCCACATGAGGCTCCTTCTCCTTGGATGGGGGCAGGCTGCTCACATGGCTGTTGCTCACGTGGTTGTGATGCCCTGGGCTAAAGCGTTGGGCCATCCAGACAGGAGCATGCTTCAGAACTCAAAGGAGCCCAAGCCTGGGGTTGCTGGAATCTCAGTGACTATGGAACTGCAGCTGTGGCAGCAAGTGCCTGGCAAGGATGGCTGTAGAGTCCCAGGTGGTGTCTGAGGGCACCCTGGGTGGAGGTGAGTCTGGGATCCCACTCACAGAACCTCTCTCCTTCAAAAATACATGGCCTCAGCAGAAGAGCTGGCTGTTCTGGGAGTGTTTGCAATGGTAGCAGATGCTGCCTGGTTAGATGAGCCCAGTCAGCCTGCCCCCGAAGGTCCTGTGGGATCTCACTGTGCCTCACTCACTTGCATGCACACACACACACCCCACATGTCCACACACTCCTCTTTTGCACCCTCACTCACTCACGCTCTCTCCTTCACTGACACCTTCTTTCTGTCTCTGTGGTTGGTCTGAAGTGTTATTGACCCATTCATAAATGGAGTCTCCTTTCCAGGTGTCTGATTATGTGGCTCTCTCTCTCTACCACTTTGGCCAAACAGGATAAAATTCATTTCAACAAGACACAACACCAAGGAACAAAACACGAATGTACTCATGACACTGATAACCCCAATATAAGTGACCAACGGAGAAAAGAGAATTAGGGGAGAAGAAAGAGAGCACAAATTATATTGAAGAGAGAAAAAAATGGTAAGAGAGAAAAGGAAAACAAAAAACCAGGAAGAAAAAAGAAATATATACACCAAACACCCAGAAGAGAGGGTGGGGGCAGAATCTGTAAAGGCCGAGCTTATATACAGAAAGTAAGGTTAAGGAATTGGATGTATATGGGGAGGACCTCAGTTCAGTAGAGGAAATAGAAAGAGGATAAGTGGATAAGAAGAAAGAGAAAGAGAAGAAAAAAATAATAAATTGAAAGAAAAATTAATTAAAAATAGGATGAAATAAAAGAATTAGAATGATGAAAAATAATGTGAAAAGAGATAGAAAACAAAGTAACAAAAAAAGGAAAATAGAGGAAAAAATAAAAAAGAGATATCAAAATAATAATAATAAAAGCATAATATGCTAATTAGACCAGATGTCCTTCTGGACATAATTCTGAACATCCATCCTGACAAAGTTGGGGCTGGAGTAAAGTCTGGGTTCCAGATGCCTGCCAGCAGCCAGAGAGAAGCCAGCCTGGGTCTCAGGTGCAAGAGGGAAGCTGGTGCTGGCACCCAGGAGTAGGAAGGCCTACTCTTGCACGAATTTTCATGCTTTGGGTCTTTAGTAATAAAATAAAAGAAAATATTTTAAAAATCAGGACTGGTTTAAGATCCCACTGCTCTGTACTGTCCGCCGCTTCTCAGTTTTCTGTTGCTGGGATTGAAGGCCTCTCTTTAGGCCAGACCCTGTGGGCTCGCCAGGACTATTCAAATGTTTTTTTGTATCCTTTGTACCACTCATGGTGTGGTCTGAGTGTGGCCTATTGGTTGCCTGGAGACTGCAGGGAGTGGCTACCTCTTCAGGAGAAAATGGCTGCCTAGGTCCAGCATGTCATGCATGACTCAGCACCAAACTTGCGGACACCTCTCCCTGACCCTCTCCTCTTCCTGACCGCTCCCAAGACTCCACAAGTCCACACCTCCACCTGCACCTCAACAACATGTGAGTGTCTGTATTTGAAAGGTCCTATGAGCTAGGTTCAGATAAAAAAAAGCAAAGACCAAAAAGAGTGGAAAGTGCTGTGTTACTGGAGCCCCTCTTCCCCCAGCATGGCACAGCCTGGGCAGCCGTCCAAGCTGCCCCCTTTGGGCTGAGTCTCTCTTGGCTGTGGACCCAGATCTATAATCCCCTGCCACCAGCAGTCCTGTGGACCTCCTTTCCACAGTCAGATGCTATACCTTTCCCAAGGGATGCAGCCTCAGTGCCATGTGGTTTCCCTCTGACCTGCTGAGCTCAGAGGTCTCACAGTTCTCTCCAGCCCAGGTCCCTGATTTTACTATTCTCCAGGCATCCTTCCCAGCTGTGAATTGTCTCACCAGCTGTGTCTACTTTGTCAAGTCGGGGTGGATGTTATTTGATTTAGTTGCTCATTCTATCTGTTCCAGGACAAGGCTCAGGACACGTCCATCTCTTCCACCACTATTTTGTCTCTCCAATATTTTCATTTTTATTGTGGTAGCATAATAAAATCATGTTACAGATTTATTTTTAAATATATATTTTTTTAGATTTTAGAGAGGAACGAAGAGGGGGAGAGACATAGAAACATCAATGATGAGAGATAATCATTGATTGGTTGCCTCCTCCACGCCACACAATGGGGATCAAACCTGCAATGCAGGCACATGCCCCAAACAGGAATTGAACTGTGACCTCCTAGTTCATGGGTTGATGCTCAACCACTGAGTCATGAAGGCTGGACAAGTTATATATTTCTACATCAGCCAGAACAAGGTTCAAGGCCTACTTCTAAATTTTTAGAAAATAAATATATGGTGGAAAAATATCTTTTTAAAATTTCTTTATTGATTAAGGTATTAAATATGTGTCCTCATCCCCCCATTACTCCCCAACCCCCCTACTCATGCCCTCACCCCCCTGTTGTCTGCGTCCATTCTTTAGGATTATATGCATACATACATACAGCAGCATAGTATTCCATCGTGTAGATGTACCACAGTTTTCTAATCCATTCATCTACAGATGGGCACTTAGGCTGTTTCCAGATCTTAGCTATGGTGAATTGTGCTGCTATGAACATAGGGGTGCATTGATTGATTGATGTTTCTGCTTTCTTGGGATATATTCCTAGGCGTGGGATCACAGGGTCAAATGGGAGTTCCATTTATAGTTTTTGGAGGAAACTCCATACTGTTCACCACAATGGCTGCACCAGTCTGCATTCCCACCAGCAGTGCATGAGGGTTCCTTTTTCACCAGATCCTCGCCAACAATTGTCATTTGTTGATTTTTTGATGATAGCTATTCTGACAGGTGTAAGTTGGTATCTAATTGTCGTTTTGATTTGCATCTCTTGGATAATTAGTGACTTTGAGCATGTTTTCATATGTCTCTTGGCCTTCCTTCTGTCTTCTTTCGAAAAGTATCTATATAGGTCCATTGGCCATTTTTTGATTGGATTATTTATCTTCCTTTTGTTAAGTTGTATGAGTTCCCTGTAACTGTTGGAGATTAAACCTTTATTGATGATAACATTAGCAAATATGTCCTCCCATGCAGTGGGCTTTCTTGTTATTTTGTTGATGGTTTCCTTTTTTGTGCAAAAGATTTTTATTTTGATGTCCCATTTGTTTATTTTCTCTTTAGTTTCCATTGCCCTAGGGGCAGTATCAGTGAATTAATTTCTTTGGCATATGTCTTAGATTTTCCTGCCTGTGGATTCCTCTATCATTTTTATGGTTTCTTGTCTTATGTTTAAGTCCTTTATCCATTTTGAGTTTATTTTTGTGTATGGTCTAAGTTGGTGGTCTATTTCCATTTTTTGAATATTTCTGTCCAATTGTCCCAACACCATTTATTGAAGAGACTGTCTTGACTCCATTGTATGTTCTTGCCTCCGTTGGGCATAGTGGTTTAGGTAAGTTTCTGGAGTCTCTATTCTATTCCATTGATCTATATGTCTCTTCTTGTGCCAGTACCAGGCTGTTTTGAGAACAGTGGCTTTGTAATACAGTTTGGTATCTGTTATTGAGATCCCACCTACTTTATTCTTTTTTCTCAGGATTGCTGCAGCTATTCTGGGTCTTTATTTATGTCATATAAATTTTTGGAAGGTTTGTTCTAGGCCTGTGGTATTTTAATGGGATTGCATTGAATCTATAGATTACTTTGGGTAGTATGGACATCCTAATTATGTTAAATCTACCAGTCCATGAACACAGTATATTCTTCCACTTCTTTATATCTTTCTTACTA
>NW_006284936.1:770621-771466 GCF_000327345.1 Myotis davidii
TAAGATGTTGGCTGTGGGTTTGTTTTATAAGGCTTTTATTATGTTGAGGTTTGATCCTTCTATTCCCACCTTGCTGGGAGTTTTCATCAAGAAAGGGTGTTGCATTTTGTCAAATGCTTTTTCTGTGTCAATTGATATGACTATGTGATTTTTGTCTCTCAATTTGTTTATGTGATGTATCACATTTATTGATTTGCAGATATTGTACCAATCTTGCATTCCTGAGATAAATACTGCTGGGTCATAGTATGTGATCTTTCTGATGTACTGCTGGATCACATTTGATAGAATTTTGTTGAGTATTTTGGCAGCTATGTTCACAAGGATATTGGCCTATAATTTTAGTTCATTGTGTTTATCTGGTTTTGGTATTAGGGTGATGCTAGCTTCATAGAATGAGCTTGGAAGTGTTCCTTCCTCTTGAATTTTTTGGAATAGTCTGAAGAAGATGGCTTTAGTTCTTTCTTGAATGTTTTTTTTTTAAAAATCCCCTGTGAAGCCTTCTGGCCCCGGGCTTGTGTTTGCTGGAAGCTTTTTGATGGCTGCTTCAATTTCTTCCATCATAATTGGCCTATTGAGATTTTTAGAATCTTCTTGATTGAGTTTTGGAAGGTTGTATTTTTCTAGGAATATGTCCATTTCCTCCAGCTTGTCTGGTCTTTTGGAATAGCATTGTTCATAATATTTGTTAACAGTCCTTTGTATTTCTGTGGAGTCTGTTGTTATTTCACTTTTTTCATTTCTGATTTTGTTTATTTGGGTCCTCTCTCTTTGCTTCTTGTTGAGCCTGTCTAGAGGTTCATCAATCTTGTTTATCCTTTCAAAGAACAAGCTCTTTGTTTTAT
>NW_006284936.1:771661-777024 GCF_000327345.1 Myotis davidii
ATAGAGAGTTAGAAACATCGATGAGAGAGAAACATCGATCAGCTGCCTCCTGCACATCTCCTACTGGGGATGTGCCCACAACCCAGGTACATGCCCTTGACCAGAATCGAACCTGGGATCTTTCAGTCCACAGGCCGATGCTCTATCCACTGAGCCAAACCGGTTTCAGCCATTTTTTCTTATTTTTTTTTGAGGTAGGCCTGTAGAGCTGTAACCTTCCATCTCAAGACTGCTTTTCTTGTGTCTCATAGATTTTGGATTGTTGTTGTTTCATTATCATTAGTTTCCAGGATATTTTTAATTTCTTCTTTATCTCATTTGTAACCCAATCATTGTTTAATAGCATGCTATTCAGCTTCCAAGTGTTTGAGGTTTTTGCATTGTTTTTATTGTAGTTTATTTCTAATATTATGTCATTGTGGTCTGAGAAGATGCTTGGTATTATCTGAATCTTCTTGAATTTGGGGAGGCGTCAGTCCCTTTAGTATTATGAAGTGGCCTTCTTTATCTCTTGTTATGGCCTTCACTTTGAGGTCTATTTTGTCAGATATAAATACTGTACTCCAGGTTTTATTTTCATTTCCATTTGCTTGAAAGATATTTTCCCATCCCTTCACTTTTAGTCTGTGTGAGTCCTTGTTGTGAGGTGGGTCTCTTGTAGGCAGCAAATATATGGGTCATGTGTGTTTTTTTTTTTTAATCCATTCAGCCACTCGATGTCTTTTGATTGGAGGATTTAGTCCTTTTATGTTTAAAGTTATTTTTGAAAGGCACTTGTTTGTAGCCATTTCTATTTTTTTTGTGCCTGTGTTCCTTCTTACCTTTTTATTTCTTCTTTTTACTGCATCCCCTTTAGTATTTCTTGCATTGCTGGCTTGGTAGTGATAAACTCCCTTAGCCTTTTTTTGGTCTGTGAAGCTCCTGATTTCCCCTTCAATTTTGATTGATAGTCTTGCTAGATAGAGTATTCTTGGATTCAGTCTTTTGCTTTGCATCACTTTGTATACCTCCTTCCATTCCCTTCTAGCTTTATGTGTTTCTGTTGAGAAATCATTTGATAATCTGATGGGGCATCCTTTGTAGGTAACTCTGTCCCTCTTTTTCAGCTTTTAAGATTCTTTCTTTGTCATTACCATTTGCCATTGTAATTATGATGTGTCTTGGTGTGGGTCTTTTGTTATTCATCTTGCTTGGGACTCTGTACTTGTTTAACTTTATTCTTCCTCATATCAGGAAAGTTTTCTGTCATAATTTCTTCAAATAGATTTTCTAATCTTTACTGCTCTTCTTGTCCTCCTGGTAGCCCTTTTATACATCTGTTGTTTCATTTTGCATTGTCCCAAAGCTCCCTTAGGCTCTCATCCTGCTTTTTAAATTTTTTCTCCAGTTGCTGTTCAAATTGGGCTTGTTTCTGTACTTTATCTTCTAACTCACTAATTTGGTCCTCTGCTTCTTCTAGTCTACTGTTGAAACCTTCCATGGTGTTTTGATTGTAGCTATATCAATTTCTTCCTGGTTTATGCATAGGTTGCTGATTTTCTTGTCCATCCAGTGTATGAACTGTACGACCATTACTCTGAGTTCTTTTTCTGTCATATTTCATGCTTCTGTTTCACTTATTTCCTTTCTTGGTGATCCTCTTTTTCTTTCCTCTGGGGATTGTTTTATTGTCTCCCCATTCTGACTATCACCAGAAGGTTCAAATATCGAGTTGTGGGGGCCTGGTCCATGTGCAGTGAGAGCTTTGTACACCCTGAGTGTCACTGAAGAGCTCTCACATCAAGACTTGTGGTTGCTGTGGGTTGGTGGGAGCCACGCTAGCCCAGGATCAGAGTCACAAGTTCTTAGTTTGGCTTCATGTGCGCAACTAGAATCAGGGACCCTGAATGCACCATGCTGAAACAGAGACCTGGATGGCGTGTGCCAAAAATCAGAGTCCCTTAGAGTGTTTCAGGAGTCAAAGACCCCCTGTGTCCATGCCGAAAATTGAGTATCAGAGTCTCTGTTGCTTGGTGTGGTCTCATGCTGAGAATCACGGTCCCTATGTGTGCATGAACCAAGAATTGGAGTCACTCGCTCTTAGTGTGAATGCACTGGGAATCAGGGATCCCAGGCATGCACGATGAGAAACAGAGTCAAGTCACTGGTGCTCAGTGCTGCCTCCTGAGTGGAGAATTGGGGTCCCCAGTCTACTTGGGGGGCCGGGTTGCACAGTTGCACTGTATCAGCAGGCGGTCCACTCCTGCCCTGCAGAAAACAGCCTTCTGTGTGTGCTTGCCCTGAATAAAACTCAGGTGGCACTGCTGCTCAGTGTAGGTGTGGGATCTGGTCATGTGTGTGTGCACTGTAGGAAACAAACTCCCTATGTCAATGCACCAAGGCTCAAATTCAGCACTGCCTCCCTATGTGGACAGAGGGTCTGGTAATGGAAAACAAACTCCCTAAGATCATGCACCTAGGCTCAAATTCAGAGCAGCTTCCCTGCCTGGGGGCAGGGTCTGGTCATGGGAAACAAACTCCCCAAGTTTGCACTTCCAGGTTCAAATTCAGTGCAGCCTCCCTGTCTGGGCATGGATTCTGGTCGCAGGAAACAAACTTCCTGTGTCTACACACCCAGGCTCAAATTCAGATAGAGCCACCACTGCTGTGTGTGGGTAGGAGGCCTGTTTGTGTGGAGAGGGTCGGGCAGCTCCTATGCCACTGCCATGGGCCAGCAGGGAGGGGGATTGGCTCTGTGACTCACAGAAATCTGCGGTCAGGTTGCCTGGGGTCTTGGTGTCCATGGGTCTACAGCTGTGGTCACAGGTATTTTACCTGAGTGGCTATAGGGTCCTGGTTTGCATTTGAGACCAAATTGGGTAGTGGTGAAGCAAGGATCCTAGTCTCAAGCAGTTCTATTCTTCAAGATGGCATGGTCTCTATGCTGGTAGTGTCCTCCCTAGAGTGTTTGCAGTGTTTCACTATCTAAGACTGCCTGGTTTGGGAGCCCCTTGGGAGACCTGTAACATCTAGCTGTCCATAGCTCTCACACACACCACACATGTCCACACACTCCTCTATCGCTCCCTCACTCTCTCACACACTCTCTCTCCCTACCTTCTTGCCAGTTGCCATCTTTTTCTCCTCAAAACCATATTATTTTGAAGAGGAGAACAGCACGGCAAGGAGTGTAGCCTTACCACCACCCAGACTGGCCTTGGACACCATCCAGGACCCATGTAGGGAGCTGTATACCACTGGGACCTTGCAACAAAACTTGCCACAGGTCCCTGGACACCCATAATGTGTCCCATGCCACCCCTGCTATAGTTTCTGGGACTGTATAGTGAGTTGCACACCAGCAGGACCTCATAGGCAACTCTCACCACAGGAGTTGTGACCTTGAGCACATTCACAACAGTTTGCTTGACAAAGACAGGGTTTAGGCAAACATAGTCAGACAACCTGTGAGGAGACTCCATCCATGAATGGGACAATTACATTCAAGACTCAACTACATCGGAAAAACCCAAATAATTCAAGTAGGGGGTTTTCCTAGAACACCCTGCTCAGGAGATCTGAGAGGTTGCACCATTGGGTCCCACAAAACATCTACTACATAGGATCCATCCTGAAAAATCTGAGTAGCATAATAGTTTGATCTAAGACATAGAAACTAGTACAAAGGGACAGCAAAATGGGTAGAAAAAGAATTAATCCCTAAAGGCAAGAATAGGAGGAATCACCAGAAAAAGGAACTAAATGAAATGGAGGCAAGTAATTTGTCACATAAAGAATTCAAAATAATGGTTATTAGGATGCTGAAACACCTGAGAATTACAAACAACTAAGGGAGAATTATAAGTAGATGAATGAGAAAAACATCAACATGGTTAAGAAACAAGAGAGAATGAAAAATGACGTAGCTGCAGTAAAGAACACCTGGAAGGATTCAACACTAGACTAGAAGAAGCTGAGTACTGAATCAGGGCTTTAGAAGAAAGGGTATAAAAAAAAACCCTATCAGAGCAGCAATAGGAAAAAATAATTTAAAATCAGGAGGGTTTAAAGAAGCTTTGGGACAACATGAGACAAAACAACATCTGCATAATATGGATGGCAGAAGGAGAAGAAATGAGCGATAAATACAAAACCAGTTTAAATAAATAATGACAGAAAACTTCCATGACTTGTGGAAGAAAAAAGCCACATAGGAACAGGTTGCACAAAGAGTCCAAAAAAAGAATGAGCCCCTCAAAAAAACCACACTGAGGTACATAATAATTAAAATAGCAAACAATAAAGAGAAATAAAGAATCTTGAAGGCTGCAAGAGGAAAACAGAAAGTTACCTACAAGGGATCTCCCATTAGACTATCAGCTGATGTCTCAACAGAAATACAGTAGGCCAGGATGGAGTGCCATGAAGTATACAAAGTAATGAAAAGCAAGGGATTAAATCCAACAATACTCTATCTAGCAAGGCTATAATTCAAAACTGAAGGGGAAATAAGGAGGTTCACAGAAAAAAAAAAAAAAAAGGCTAAGGGAGTTTATTACCACCAAATCAGCAAGGCAAGAAATGCTAAAGGGACTATAGTAAGAAGAATAAGGGATATAGTAAGAAGAAGAAGTAGAAAGAGATGGAGAAACACAAGCATAAACAATAAAAGTGACAACAAACAAATACCTATCGATAATAACCTTAAATGTAAATGTTTTCAATGCTCCAATCAAAAGACTTGGGGTAACCAAATGGATAAGAAAACATAACCCATATATATGCTGTTTACAAGAGACCCACCTCAGAAAAAAGGACTCACATAGACTGAAAGAGAACGGATGAAAAAAAATCTTCAGGCAAATGAAAATTCAAAAAAGCTGAGGTAGCGATATTTATATCTGACAAAATAGATCTCAAAGTGAAGGCCCTAATAAGAGACGATGAATGCCACCTCATAATACTAAAGGGATCGAAAAAACAAGAGGAAATAACTCTGGTAAACATATATGCACCCAGTACAGGTACATCCAAATATATATATATATATATGTTTATCTCCTATCTAATAATAGACAAACATAGTAATTAACCATACCTTCGCTATGCCTCCCATTGGCTAATCAGCATGATATGTAAATTAACCACCAACAAAGATGACGGTTAATTAGCATATATAGGTGCGATGCTGGGAGGCCAAAGGAGAAGGAGGGAAGAAGCCGGCTGCGCTGACTACAATCGGAAACCCAGGTGGCAGCCAAGAGCCAGAGAACCGAGCTGCCTTTGCTTGGAGAAGCCAGGCCGCCTTTGCCAGCTTCTGTGATAGGAGAACCTGGCCGCCTTTGTGGGCCCTGGGCCAGTAATCGGAGAAGCTGGGTGGGGGC
>NW_006284936.1:777337-777719 GCF_000327345.1 Myotis davidii
TGGGAGGCTGTCCGTTGTCCCGAACCCAGATCTTTGACTCTGCCAGGCAGGGGCCAGTGCTTGAGGTTGTTGGCGGTCTGGGACCCGGATCCATGTCCTGGCGGGCAGGGGGCAGCGCTTGAGGCTGTCCACGGTCCTGGGACATGGATCTGTGACCCTGCAGGCCGGGGGGCAGTGCTTGAGGCTGTCCATTGACCCGGGACCCGGATCTGTGACCCTGCCAGGTGGGGGGCAGTTCTTGAGGCTGTCCATGGGACCAAGACATGGATCTGTGACCCTGCCAGGCGGGGGGCAGTGCTTGAGGCTGTCTGCAGTCCCGGGACCCGGATCCGTGACCCTAACTGGCAGGGCGGCAGCTCACACGGGCGGATCGGCCAGGGTT
>NW_006284936.1:778524-781276 GCF_000327345.1 Myotis davidii
TCAAGGGAAAGATGTACAGTAATACAGTCCTAGTAGAGGACTTTAATACCCCATTTATATCACTGGATAAATTTTCTAGATAAAATATCAATAAGAAAATAGCAATCCTAAATCATTCAATAGATCAGATGGAACTAATTGACATCTTCAGAACATTTCACCCCAATGCTACAGAACATACATTCTTCTGAAGTACACATGGAACATTTTCAAAGATAGACCACATGTTAAGACACAGGCTTGAATTTGTGGAGAATAAGTCTCCACAAATTCAAGAAGATTGAAACCATATCAGCATCTTCTCAGATCAAAATGGCATCAAATTAGAACTCAACTACAATAAAAACAGTCAAAGATAATCAAACACATGGAGGGGTAATAGCATGCTATTAAAATAATGAATGGGTTACCAAATATCCTGGAAATAAATGACAATGGAAACACAACAATCCAAAATCTATGGGACACAGTGAAATCAATCCTGAGAGAGAAGTTCATAGCACTACAGGCCCACTTCAAAAAAAAATAATTAATTAATTAATTAAACAAAAAAACTTGTAATAAGTTATCTAACACTACAACTTCAATGGAGAGCAACAAGAAAAGCCCAGAGGAGGTAGAAGGAAGGAAATAATACAGATCACAGTGGAAATAAATGACATAGAGACAAAAAAAAAACAATAAAAAAACAAAACAACAAAATAACAATACAAAAAATCAATAAAATGAAGAAGTGCTTCTTTGAAAGGATAAAAAAGGTTGATGAACCTCTAGCCAGACTCACCAAGAAACAGAGATAAGATCCAAATAAACAAAATCAGAAACAAAAGAGGAAAATAGGAACTGACCCCACAGAAATACAAAGGATCATAAAAACAAATACTATAACCAATTCTATTCCAACTAATTGGGCAACCTTGACAAAATAGACACATTCTTAGAAAAATAAAACCTTCAAAATTCAATCAGGAAAAATCAGGAAACCTGAGTAGGCCAATCACTACATATGATATTGAAGCAGTGATAAGAAAAAAAAAAAAAACTGCCAGCAAAAAAAAAGCCCTAGTCAAGAGGACTTCGAAGAGGAGTTTTACCAAACATTCAAAGAAGAACACCTATCCTCCTCAGACTATTCCAAAAAAAAAAAAATTAAGAGGAAGGAACATTTTCAAGCTCTTTCTATAGGGCCAGCATTACCCTAATCCAAAAAAACAGACAAAGAAAAATAATTACTGGGCAATATTCCTGATGAACATAGATCCTAAAATCCTCAATAAAATTTTCACAAATCAGGTCCAGCAATACATTAAAAAGATCATACACCATGACCAAGGGAGATTTATTCTGGGGATGCAAGAATGGTAGAATATGTGCCATTCAATAAATGTCATACAGCACATTTACTGATTGTAGGACAAAAATCACATGATCATATTAATTGATGCAGAAAAAAACATTCAACAAAATCCAATACCCCTTTTTGAAAAAAAACTTTCAGCAAAGTGGAACTAGAGAGATCATACCTCAACATAATAAAAGCCTTATATGACAAACCTACAGCCAACATCATACTCAGTATGCAACAACTAAAACTATTTCCCCTAAGAATAGGAAGAAGACAGGGATGCCTATTTTCACCACTCCTGTTTTTATAGTACTGGAAGTGCTATCCATAGTGATCAGACAAAAGAAATAAAAGGTATCCAAATTGCAAAGGAGGAAGTAAAACTCATTATTTGCAGATGACATGGCATTGTACACGAAAATCCCTAAAGGCTCCATAAAAAACTACTAGATTTAATAAATGAATTCAGCAAAGTAGAAGGATATAAAATTAACACCCAGAAATCTATGGCATTTTTATACATCAATAATGAACTCTCAGAAAGAGAAACTAAAAAACAAAACAAAACAAAAACAATCCCACTTATCATTGCAACAACAACAACAAAATAAGATACTTTGGAATAAACTTAAGTAAGGAGATAAAAGACCTCTACTTGGAAAACTACAGGACATTGAAAAAAGAGATAGAGGAAAACATAAACAAATGGAAGAATTTACTGTGTTCATGGATTGGTAGAATCAACATCATTAAAATGTCCACACTAACCAAAGCGATCTATAGATTCAATGCAATCCCTATTAAAATACTGAGAGAATATTTCACAGACCTAGATCATACTCTCCAAAAATTTATATGGAGTAAAATAAGATGCCAAATAGCTGCACAAATCTTGAGAAAGAAGAATAAAGTTCGAGGGATCACAATATCAGACACCAAGTTATATTACAAATCCACTGTACTCAAAACAAGCTGGTACTGGCATAAAAAACAGATATATAGAGATATATAGACCAATGGAACAGAACCCAGAACCCAGAAACCAACCCAAGCCTTTATGCTCAATTAATAGTTGACAAAGGAGGAAAGAGCATACAATGGAGTAAAGACAGTCTCTTCAATAAATGGTGTTGGGAAATTTGGACAGATACACACACAAAAATGAAACTAGACCAACTTACACCATACAAAAATAAACTTGAAATGTATAAAATACTTAAATGTAAGATGTGAAACCATAAAAATCTTAGAAGAAAACATAGGCACCAAATCTCACACATCTCTCATAGCAATATATTTACTGATGCATCTCCTAGGACAGTGATAGCGAACCTTTTGAGCTCACCGTGTCAGTATTTTAAAAACCCAAACGTAACTCTGGTGCCGTGTCACATATAGAAATTTTTT
>NW_006284936.1:782022-791954 GCF_000327345.1 Myotis davidii
TTAATTTGCATATCGCCCTGATTAGCCAATGGGAAGGGTAGCAGTCATACCCCAATTACCATGTTTCTCTTTTATTAGATAGGATATTTAAATGCCATTTGACAAAGAAATATCAACCAAAAAAATGAGTTCGCGTGTCACCTCTGACATGCGTGTCATAGGTTCACCATCACTGTCCTAGGACAATGGAACCTAAGGAGAAAAGAAACAAATTGTAGTAGATCAAAATAAAAAGCTTATGCACAGCCAAATAAACCATCAACAAAACAAGACAGCCCACTGCATGGGAGAACATATTTGCCAATGTTATATCTGATAAGGGTTTAATGTCCATTTGCAACAGCATGAATGGCCCTGGAGAGTACTATGCTAAGTGAAATAAGCCAGTCAGAGAAAGATAACTATCACATGATCTCACTCATATGTGGAATCTAATGAACAACATAAACTGATGAACAAAAATACATCCAGAGACATAGAAGCACCGTACAGACTGTCAAACCTTAGAGGGAAGGTAGGGGAGGTTAGGGTGGGTGGGAAATGATCAACCAATGAACTTATATACATACTAGTGATCCGGTGCATGGATTCATGCACATTGAAAGGAAATTAATTAAAAGGTGGCTGACAGGGCTGGACTGGACGAGATGAACCTAACAAGCTGAATCCCTGGCCCTCATCAGCAATGATCCTAAATGTACCTTTGTGATAAGCCATAGCAGCTCCAGGTCTACAAGTGGCCCATGAATCCCAAACACCAGATGCAGCCTCTGTCCAGCTAACAGGGCTCTTTCCAAAGTCATTTTTAATTGTAGAATCACTTTATTAACTATTGAGGTCATTGGTACATAATTGATATTATCAAAAGCAAAAAAGACTTTTAGAAAAGGGCATCAAACTACTTTACAAAAAAGTTAGAGAATATATAAAACAATAAAGTCTTAGTAAACTATGAGCTCTTGGGAGGGCAGAAATCCTTAAGGAATCTGGGAGGCAGCATTGAACAGCAGCAGTCATAGGGTGAAGAGCCCTGGCTTTGAAGTAGGCAGCTTGGTCCCTATTAATGTGTGACCTCAGACAGGTCACTTAATGTCTTGGAACTTTCATTTCTTCATAGTGTTGCTTTGAGAGTTAAATGAGATAATGTACATAAAGTACTTAACAGCAAGTTTGGCACATTTAAGCATGAGATTCATATAGCTATTATTGGGAAGCATGTGGCAGTAATGTCTATATTTCCATATCCCACCAAAGTGCTGAGCATAATGTAGATCAGCCGTGGGCAAACTACGGCCTGTGGGCCAGATCCGGCCCGTTTGAAATGAATAAAACTATTGAAAAAAAAGACCGTACCCTTTTATGTAATGATGTTTACTTTGAATTTATATTAGTTCACACAAACGCTCCATCCATGCTTTTGTTCCGGCCCTCCAGTCCAGTTTAAGAACCCATTGTGGCCCTCGAGTCAAAAAGTTTGCCCACCCCTGATGTAGTCAATTAAATATGTGTTCAGTTAACACTAATAAAATAATTAAATATGATTGTGCTAAAAATGCACAATGTGTGTGTGTGTGTGTATGTGTGTGTGTGTGTAATAGTATATATTCTGTAGATTTTTAAAACATTTTTTATTATTCAGTTTGTTGAGATTTTTTTCAAGTTTTTTTAATCTGCTTATTAAAATCTACATGTTTACTCATTTTTTCTATGTTTTCTATTAATGAATGAGCTGGCTTTGTCATTTCCTCTTGTGCTCTGTGAAGTTTTGCTTCACACATTTTAAGGCTATGCTATTATGTGCACAAGTTTGTTGTTTTACATTATCCTAGTGAATTGAAACTTTATCACCATGAAGTAACTTGCTTCTTCTGCAGTGGTGCATTTTACAATAAGACCTATCTTGTCTGCCATAGCTAAACCATTTTTTCAAATAAATAAATAAATAATACTAAAAACATAAAAGTTAAGCCTGGTTGATGTGTCTCAGTGGTTGAATGTTGACCTATGACCCAGGAGGTCATGATTCGATTTCAAGTCAGAGCACATGCCTGGGTTGTGGCTTGATTCCCAGTAGGGGCCATGCAGGAGGCAGCCAATCAATGATTTTCTCTCATAATTGATGTTTCTATATATCTCTCCCTCTCCTTTCCTCTCTGAAATCAATAAAAAATATATTTAAGAGAAAAAGCCATGAAATTTAAGAAGATGGCTGCAGAGTAGATGGAAGCTACTCACACCTCCTTCTGGCTCCCAACCAAATTTACTGGTAAATTATAGAACAATTAACCTGAATGACCAGCTGAGCAGAATTATGATATCCAAGGATTTATAAAAGGAAGATACACAAAGATTGTTAAGGAGGGTAGACACCTGAAGAGGGTTGACCTCTGCACTCAGGTGCTGGAGCTGAGAAACTATAGGGAGCATTGGGTCTCATGCTGGGACTTCCAAACCAGAGCACCAGGGCCAAGAAAAGGAGCCTGCATAGCATCTGGCAGTGAAAATCAGTGGGGGCTCTGTCTGCTGGAAAAAATGAGGGTGTCAGTTAAAATCCCAGGTGCTCTCCTAAAGAGGCAACACATAGGAACTCGCTCTTAAGCACTCACCGGGGACTCTGGTAGAGGGAAGGAGACTCAGAGCACATGGGAGTCCTAAAGAGAATACCTAGGTGGCATGACTCCAGAGACAGATCTGGAGGGTCATTTATCGAGGTCCCAATCCTGAGTCAACATCCCACACTGCACGCAGGTGTCACCTTCCAGGGTCAGGCACTCCTATTCTTATAGTACCAGCTGAGAGAGTGCACTAACCCTGCCCTCCAAATACTGGCAACACTACCCTGCTAAGCCTGAGTCTGGCAGCAACTACTATTGGCTGCACCCAACAGGGACATGAGGTGCATTATTTTTTTTCTGGAGAAACTACAGGAAGAATTTCACATAGTAATTGAACTGTGTGACTTTGGAACAGGAGCCAATCTTTCTTCTGTCCTGCACGTTAGGTACCTTTAGTGGGATCCTCTCAGAGCCTCCTGCCAGGGTCTCTGGCTGCACAGCTGCAGAGCTAGGGGGAGCCTTACAACTCACTCCCCTCCAAAGGGCCAGCACAAATCCTATCAGAGGGCTGCCTCTGTCTGCTCCTCCTAGTCATGCAGGACCCATCCTGCTGGACTCAGTTCTGCAAGCAGAAGGTGGCTTCTCTCATAGCTGGAACATTTAGAGTGCATCCTCCTCAGACTCCAGTCCAGGGCTTGAGCAAGCATGGCTAAAGAGCTAAGGAGAGGAGTGTAGGCACCTAATGGGTCTAAATTGTATAAGCTTCTAAGATCACCTGAGTTAGGGGCTCCAGAAATGGTTCCTGTATACGTTATATGCTCTTTCCTATTGTAGTTGAGTCATGAATGCTGTTCACCCATTCATGGGTAGAGTTAACTCTCAGCCTGACTGACTATACTAGTAAGGAATGACCTTGTTCACTGTGTATGAGTCACTATTCAAGGGTCCTTGATCTTCTCCCTTGGCCCAGCTTCTGCTACCCAAATGTAAGGCTTTCTTGATCTGTTTACCCAATCCCATGGGGCCCACTTCTGCCAAACTTGATCCTGCAGTAGGGACAGCTGGTTTCACCCAACCTGAACCTGTGGTGTGCATCTCCTTAGGGAGCTATCCTTGGAGATTTTTGCAAGGAGTAAGTGGTATAAATCTGGAGTAGAGGCCACACTGTCCCCATTGAGTGCTTGAAAGATGGATTCAGACCTCAGGAAAGCCTTCTAATTATATTGATCTGCCCCTAACCCAGAGCTTCAGGAAGCTAATCCTGATGCAGAGCTTGGCCCCTTCCCCCACACCAGGGCCCAATAGACACAATCACAAACAGTGAATAGCGTGGTAGCTCCAGACAGGTAGTCCAAGACCAGTTAGACACAATGTCTCACATTGACCTGCACTAGAGCTCTGGCCAAGGGTGGCACAAACCAACACAAGCAATTGTAGGCTTCAAACCACACCAGAGCTTGACCCAACTGGCTGCACAAAGAGTACACAGAAACGGGGACCCTGGCAGACAGGAGACCATCTTAGAACAACTCTGCCTCAGAAGTCAGCCCTTGAACAGTGAATCATGCACAGTGAACAAGGTCTATATTTATAGTCAGTCAGGCTGAGAATTAACTCCATCCATGAATGTGTGAACAGCATTCAAGACTCAACTACAACAGGAGAGGGTACATAGCCCACACATTTCTGGAGCACCTAGCTCAGGTGACCTAGAAGATTACACAACTTAGCCATGCAAGGCACCTACATCAGAAAGCCCTCATAACAAGCTTGGGAGTTATACTAGATCTACCTAATAAACAGAGACAAACACAAAAAGGCAGACAAAATGGGAAAACAAAGAAATATGCTTCTAATGAAAAAACAAACAAAAAAAGTTCCCAGAAGAAGAATTAAATGAAATGGAAACAAAAAAATATATCAGATGCAGGGTTTAAAACAATGGTTATAAAGATGTTCAACAACCTCAGGGGAAGAATGGATAATCTTGGGGAGAACTTTAACTAAGAGATAGTAAGCATTTAAAAGTACATAGATACCATAAAAAAGAACCAGACAGAAATGAATAATATAACATCTGAAATGAAGAATACAGTGGAAGGAATCAACAGCAGGTTAGATGAAACTGAGGATTGAATCAGCAATTTAGAGGACAAGGTAACAGTAAGTACCCAAACAGAGTATAAAAAAGAGAGAGAATTTTAAAAAATGAGTATAGCACGAGGGACCACTGCTACAACAACAAACAAAATAACATTGGCATCATAACAGCAGAAGAGGTAAAAGACAGTGAGGAAGCAATAGAGAGCCTGTTTTTTAAAAAAAATAATGGCTAAAAAGTTCCCTAACCTTGTGATGAGAAGTCACACAAGTTCAAGAAGCACAGAAAGTGTCAATCAAGATGAACCCCAAAGGCCCACACCAACACACATCATAATTAAAATGGCAAAGATTAAAGACAAAGAGAGAATCATAAAAGGATCAAGGGGAGAGTTAATTAGTTACCAACAAGGCTGCTACCTGATCTTTCAACAGAATCTCTTCAGGCCAGAAGGGATTGGCATTAAATATTTAAAGTGATGAAAAGCAAGAACCTACAACCAAGACTACTATATCCAGCAAGGCTATCATTTAAAATTAAAGGTGAAATATCCCAGACCAAAAAAAAAAAAAAGCTAAAGAGGTTTATTACCACCTAACTGGTATTGCTAAAAGTATTAAAGGGCCTGCTTTAAGAAGAAGAAATATAGAAATACATAGGCATAAAATAAAATGTCAATAAATAAGTACCTATCAATAATAATCTTACAGCCAAAACCGGTTTGGCTCAGTGGATAGAGCATCGGCCTGCGGACTGAAAGGTCCCGGGTTCGATTCCGGTCAAGGGCATGTACCTGGGTTGCGGGCACATCCCCAGTGGGAGATGTGCAGGAGGCAGCTGATCGATGTTTCTCTCTCATCGATGTTTCTAACTCTCTATCTCTCTCCCTTCCTCTCTGTAAAAAATCAATAAAAATATATTTAAAAAAAATAATAATCTTACATATAAATAGATTAAATGTTCCCATCAATAGATGTAGGGTAGCTTAATGAAAAACAAAATATGAACCATATACATGCTGTCTACAAGAGACACACCTCAGAACAGAACATATACACAAATTGAATGTGAAGGGGTGGAAAATAATATTCCATGCAAGTGGAAACAAAAATAAAAGCTGAGGTAGCAATACTTATATCTGAGAAAATAGACTTCAAAACAAAAGACTTATTAAGAGACAATACATAATACTAAAGGGAGCCATCAAGAGGATATAACCCTTGTAAACATATATACACCCAACATAGAAGCAATTGAATATATAAAGAAAATCTTAGTGGGAATTAAGGGAGACATTAACAGCAATATAGTCATAGAAGGGGGTTTTAATACCCCACTGACATCAATGGATAAATCTCCCAGACAAAAAAATCAACAAGGTAACAGCAACCTTAAATGACACACTGGATTTGATGGATTTAATTGATTGTTACTCAACATTTTATCCCAAAGAAGCAGAATATAAGTTCGTCTCAAGTGCATGTGGGTCATTCTAAAAGATAGGTCACATACTAGGACACAAAATAAGTCTTAATAAATTCATGAAGATTGAAATCAGATCAAGCATATTCTCTAAGCACAATGGTATGAAACTAGAAATCAACTACAAAAAATTGAAAACATTTAAACACATATAGACTAAACAGCATCCTATTAAACAATGAATGCGTTAACGAAGAGATCATGGAAGAAATCAAGTTACCTGGAAACAAATGAAAATAAACACACACACACACACACACACACACACACACACACACACACCATATATATGAAAGTGCAAAAACAGTTCTTAGAAGGAAGTTCATAGCATAACAGGCCAACCTTAAGAAACAATAAAATTTCAAATGAACAATTGAAACCTACACCTAAAAGTACTAATTATAAAACATCAAACAAAGCCCAGAGTTAAGGAGGAGGAAATGAATATAAAGATCAGAGCAGAAATAAATGACAAAGAGACAAAAACAAATGCAAATCATCAATAAAACCAAGAGCTGGTTTTTTGATATGATAAATAAGGTTGAGAAATCTTATAAGCAAGATGACCCAATAAATAAAATAAAAAAAATGAAATGGAAAAAGTAACAACTGACACCACAGAAATACAAAGGATTGTAAGAAAATGCTATGGACAACTATATGCCAACAAACTGGACAAACTGGGCAAAACAGATACATTCCTAGAAACATACAATCTTCTAAAACTGAATTAAGAAAAATAAGAAAAAATGAATAGACCAACTACAAATAAAAAAATTGAAGCAAGAATAATAAATAAAAACCTTTGAGCAAATAAAAGTCACGGACCAGATGGCTTCACAGGTGCATTTTACCAAATATTCAAAAAGAAGTAACACTTATCCTCCTCAAAGTATTCCAAAAAAATTCAAGAGAATGGAAGGCTTCCAAGCTTTTTTTATGAGCTTACAGAATTATCCTTATTCCAACACCAGAAAAAGACTCTATAAAGGAAGAAAATTATATACCAATATCTCTGATGAACATAGGTGTTAAAATTCTCAACAAAATATTGAAAACCAAATAAAAATTTTCAGCAAAGTAGGAATGGAGGGATCATACTGTGAAATAATTAAAGTCATATATGACAAACTTACAGCCAATATCATATTCAATGGGCAGAAACTAAAATCATTTCTCTTAAGATCTGGAACAAGAGAGGGCTATCTTTTTTCACCACTTGTATTCAGCATTGTACTAGAAGTCTTAGCTACAGCAATCAGAAAAGAAGGCAAAATTAAAGGCATCAAAATTGGAAAGGAGGAAGTAAAACTGTCATTGTTTGCAGATGACATGATATCATACACAGAAAACCATAAAGACTCCAACAAAAACTATTAGATTTAATCAATGAATTTGGCAAAGTAGTAGGATAAAAAATTAATATCCAGAAATTGGTGGCATTTTTATACACCAATAATGATCTCTCAGAAAGAAATACTAAAAAGCAATCCCATTTACCATGGCAACAACAACAACAAAAATAAGATACCAAGGAATAACTGTAACCAGTGGCATGAAAGACCTGTATTCAGCCCTAACTGGTTTAGCTCAGTGAATAGAGCATCAGCCTGTGGACTGAGGGGTCCTGGTTTTGATTCCAGTCAAAGGCACATGTCTGGGTTGTGGGGTCAATCCCCAGAAGGGGGCATGCAGGAAGCACCAATCAATGATTCTCTCTCATCATCGATGTTTCTCTCTCTCCCTCTGTGAAATCAATATAATATATCAATATTATATATATATGCATATATGCATATATATCTCCTGTGTTCTGAAAACTAGTACGTTGAAAAAGGAAATAGAGGAAGACAAGCAAGTGCAAGCATATACTGTACCATGTTCATGGATTGGAAAAATTAACATCATTAAAATACTTTGCCTTTTGTTGTCCATTTCTTTTGCTGTACAGAAGCTCTTCAGTTTGATATAATCCCCTTCATTTATTTTTGCCTTTACCTCCCTTGCCTTTGGGATCAAGTCCATATAATGTTCTCTACCACTCAGGTCCATAAGTTTGGTACCTATATTTTTTCAATGTGACTTATAGTTTTGGGTCTTATGTTTAAGACTTTGATCTATTTTGAATTAATTTTTTGTACATGGGGACAAACTGCAATCCAGTGTCATTCATTTTCATGTGGTTTTCCAGTTTTCTCAGTGCCATTTATTGAAGAAACTAACTTTACTCCAATGTGCATTTCTGGTTCCTTTGTCAAAAATTATCTATCCATATATGTGTGGTTTTATAGCTGGGCTCTCTGTCCTGTTCCATTGATCTGTGTACCTGTTTCTCTGCCAATACCATGCTGTTTTGATTATTGTAGCTCTGTAGTATATTTTGAAGTCACATAGCATGTTACCTCCAGTGTTGTTCTTTTCTTTCTTTCTTTTTTCAGGATTGCTTTGGCTATTCTGGGTCTTTTGTGGTTCCATACAAATCTGATGATTTCTCATTCTATTTCTTTAAAAAATGACATTGGGATTTTGATGAGGATTGCATTAAATCTGTATATTGCTCTGGGTAAAATGGCCATTTTAACTACGTTGATTCTTCCAATCCATGAACATGGGATATTTTTCCATTTTGTGTCTTTCTCAATCTCTTTTAATAATGTTTTGTAATTTTTAGGATATAGGTCTTTCACATTCTTTGTTAAGTTTATTCCTAGGTATTTTATTCTTTGGGTTGAAATTTCAAAAGGAATTATTTTCTCCATATCTTTTTCTGAAGTTTTGCTGTTGGTATACAGGAAGGCAATGTTTTTTGCATATTGATTTGGTATCCAGCAACTTGATTGTATTTGTTTATTGTTTCCAGTAGTTTTTGGTAGAGTATTTAGGGTTTTCTATATACAGCATCATATTGTCCACAAAAAAGGACAGTTTGACTTCTTCCTTCCCTTTTTGGATACCTTTTATTTTTTCCTCGTGCCTTATTGCTCTGGCTAGTAATGCCAGTACTATGTTGAATAAGAGTGGTGAGGGTGGACATCCTTGTCTTGTTCCTGATCTTAGGGGAAAAGATTTCAGTTTTTCACCACTGAGTATGATATTGGCTGAGGGTTTATCATATATGGCTTTTATTACATTGAGATACTTTCTTTCTATTCCTATGTTATTGTTTTATTTTTTTTAAATATATTTTATTGATGTTTTAATAATAAATGTATGTTATATCTTATCAAATGCTTTTTATGCATCTATTGACAAGATCATATGATTTTTGGCACCCAACCAGATGGGAGATGATATTTGCAAACAGTAGCTCTGACAAAGGTTTAATTTCCAAAATATATAAAGAACTCATAAAACTCAACACCAACAATTAAACAATGCAATAAAAAATAGCTGGCAGAAGACCTGAAAATACACCTCTCCCAAGAAGACATGGAAACAGCCAATAGATATATGTAAAGATGTTCAACCTCACTGGCAATCATGGAAATGCAAATTAAAACTACAATGAGATACTACCTTACATCAGTTAGGGTGGCCATTATCAACTAGACAAGCAACAAGTGTTGGAGAGGTTGTGGAAAAAGGGAACCCTCATTCACTGCTGGTGGGAATGTAGACTGGTACAACCACTATAGAGAGCAGTATGGTGACTCCTCAAAAAATTAAAAATAGGAGGGGGAAACCAAGATGGCAGCATAGGTTAACGCCGAAATTGCTGCCTCGCACAACTGCTTCAAAAATACAACTAAAAGACAAAATGGACATCATCCAGAACCACAGGAAAGCTGGCTGAG
>NW_006284936.1:793323-806407 GCF_000327345.1 Myotis davidii
AGCAAGAGACTGGACAAAAATCGTACATCTATGGATGAGGACAGTGGGTGGGGAGTGAGGGCGGAGGGTGGGGCGGGAACTGGGAGGAGGGGAGTTATGAGGGGAAAAAAGAGGAACAAATGTAATAATCTGAACAATAAAGATTTAATTAAAAAAATTAAAAATAGAGCTACCATATGACCCAACAACCCCACCCCTGAGTATATACCCAAAACCTCCAAATCATTTATATGCAAAGATATATGCAACCCTATGTTAATAGCAGTATTATTCACAGTGGCCAGGAGTTGTAAATAGCCAACGTGCCCTATGATAGAGGACTGGATAAAGAAGATTTGGTATATATACACAATGGAGTTCTTACATGGCCATAAGAAAGGATGAAGTAGTGTCATTTACAAAAACATGGATGGACCTTGAGAACATTATGTGAAATGAAATGTCAAACAGAAAAAGCTAAGAGTTATATGATTTTACTCATATGTGGAATGTAAAACTGAAACTTATGAACAGTAAGGTGGGGGAAGAAAGGGGTCCTTATATGAGGTGACAAGAGAAGATTTGACTTTGGGTGGTGGACACATGGTCCTATATACAGATTTTGTAAATTAGTAACCCACACATGAAACCTATATGTTCATGTTGACTAATGTCACCCCAATAAAATTTTAGAAAATGCTTTGCCCTACTACCCAAAGCTATCTACAGATTCAACACATTTCCAATTAAAATACCAAAGGCATATTTCAAAACTCTAGAACAAATATTTCAAAAATTTATATGGAACCAAAAATGACCCAGAATAGCCACAGCATTCTTGGGGAAGAACAAAGTTGAAGGGATCACAATACTGGATATAAAACTATACTACATAGCGATTGAAATAAAAAGAACCTGGTATTGGCACAAGTACAGACATATAGACTAATTGAACAGAACTGAGACCCCAGATATTGATTTATGCCAATCTTGTCAAATAATATTTGACAAAGGAGGAAAGAGCATACAAGGGAGAAAACATAGTCTCTTCAATAAACGTGTTGGGAAACTTGGTCAAGTACATACAAAAATGCAAGAATGAAACTAGACCACCAACTTACACCATAAATAGGAATAAACTCAAAATGGATAAAAGATTTAAATGTAAGTTGTGAAACCATAAAGTCCTAAAAGAAAACATAGGCAGTGATATCTCAGACATCTCATGTAGCAGTATTTTTACAGGTACAACTCTGAGTAAATAATAAACAAATGATACTATATCAAACTTACAAACTTCTGCACTGTAAAAGAAAGCATCATTGAAATTAAAATGAAACCCACTGTATGGAAGCACATATTTGCCCATGACACATCTGATAAAGGGTTAATTTCCAAAATATACAAAGAACTCATACATCTCAATACCAGCAAGACAGACAATCCAATTAAAAAAAGGACAAAGGCCTGAATAGACACTTCTCCAAAGAAGACATACAGATGGCCAGCAGACATATGAAAACATACTCAACATCACTAATCATCATAGAGTTACAAATTAAAACTACAATGAAGTATCTCCTCATAATTGCCAGAATGGCTACCAGCAATATATCAACAAACAAGTGCTAGCAAGGATGTGGAGAAAAGGCAACCCTAGTACACTGCTGGTGGGCATGCATACTGGTGCAGCCTCTATGAAAAACAGTATGGAGTTTCCTCAAAAAAACTATATTTGGAACTGTCGTTTGACACAGTGATCTTACTTCTGGGAATATATCCCAATTATCCTGAAACACCAATCAGAAAGAATATATGCAACCCAATGTTCGTAGCATCATTATTTATAATAGTGAAGATCTGGAAACAGCACAATTGCCAATCAGGAGATGAGTGGTTAAAACATTTGTGGTACATTTACACAGTGGAATACTATGGCAGCTTTGAAAAAGAAGGGTATGTTACCCTTTGAGACAGAATGGAGGGACCTAGAGAGTATTATGCTAAGAGAAAGAAGCCAGACAGAGAAAGACATGTATCACATGACCTTACTTATATGTTGAATCTAATGAACAAAATAAACTAAAAAAAAAAATAGATCCAGAGAAATGGAATCAGGCAACAGACTGAGGATTCTCCAAGGGAAGGGGGAGGGAGGAAAGAGATCAATTAAATAACTTACACGCTTGGACACAGACAATAATGGGGTAAAGGCCTGGATTGAGGCAGGGGCTGGCTGAAGAGAGGCAAAGGAGGGGGTTAATGGGAGATATCTGTAATAATTGTCAACAAAAAATAAAATTAAAAGTGTGTGCATCTGGACAAAAAAAAATAAAAGTTTGTATGGAACTACAAAAATAAACTTGAATAGTTAACAGCAATATTGAGAAAGAAGAACAAAGTTGGAAGAATCACACTACCTGATATCAAACTATACTTAAAGGCCATAGTAATCAAAACAGAATGGTACTGGCATTAAAATAGAAATGTCGATCAATGGAACAGAAGAGAGAGCCCAGAAATAAATCTATGCCTTTATGGTTAATTAATATGTGACAAAGTAGGCAAGAAAATAAAGAAGGATAAAGATAGTTTATTCAATAAAATGGTGCTTGGAAATTGGGTATATATGTGCAAACAAATAAAATTAGACTACTTTCTTACATCATACACAAGAATGAACTCAATGTAGATTACAGAGTTAATTGTGAGACTCAAAACCACAAAAAGATTAGTGGAAAACAGGTAGTAAATTACTGGACATTTCTTGTAGCGATATTTTTTTGCTGATATATATCTTTGGGCAAGGGAAACAAAAGAAAAATAAACTAATAAAACACTTTTGCACAGCAAAGAAACCACATCAAAATGAAAAGAAATCCCACTAAATGAGAGAACATATTCACCAATGATACATCTAATAAGGGGTTAATTTCCAAAATTTATACAACTCAACACCAGGAAAAACAAAACAATCAATTAAAAATATGCAATGGGCCTGAACACAAACTTCTTCAAAGATGACATACATGTGGTCAATAGATATAGGAAAGATGCTTGATGTCACTAATAGAGAAATGCTAATTAAAATCACAATGAGATATCACCTCACACTTGTCAGAATGGCTATTATCACTAAATGAACAAAGAACAAGAGTTGGTTCAGATGTGGAGAACATGGAACCCTCTGTCACTGTACATGGGAATGCAGACTTGTGCAGCTGTATGGAGTTACCTCAAAAAATTAAAAATGGCTCCATTGTATGATCCAGTGATATCACTTTTGGGAATATATCCAAAGAAACTTGAAATACTAATTGGAAAGAATATATGCATCCCTATGTTCATTGCAGTATAATTTACAATAGCCAAGATTTGGAAGCTGCCCAGGCATCTATAGGTAGATGAGTGGATAAAAAAGAGGTGCATAATGGAATACTATTTGGCTGTGGAAAAGAAGGAAATCTTACCTTTTGCATTGGACCTGGAGATTAATATGCTAAGTGAAATAAGCCAGACAGAGAAACATAATGACCATATGATGTCACTTATATTTGGAATCTAACAAACAAAATACACTAACAAACAAAATAGAAACAGACCCTTAGACACACAGAACAGACTGATGCTGTTAGATGCAAAGGGTGTTGGGAAGCTGGGTGTAAAAGGTGAAGGGATTAAGCACACACACACACACACACAAAAAAAAAAACCCACAAAAAAACAAAAATAATCTCATAGAGATAACAGTATGATGATTACCATAGGGAAAGGAAAATCAGGGGAGATAGAAGAGTGTAAAATGGGTATAAACAGTGACTAAAGGAGATTTTACTTAGTGGACAAATACAATATACAGATGATGTATTATATAATTGTACACCAGCAATATCTATACTAATAAAATTGTAATATGCTAATTAGACCAGGAGACCTTCCTGACAAAGCCAGGGTGGCGGGGTAGAGGCAGAGGTCATTAGGGGACATCAGGTTGGCAGGGGAGGGCAGTTGGGAGCTAGCAGGCCGCTGGAGGGGGGACAGTTGGGGGCAAGCAGGCCGGCTGGGGGGGCAGTTGGGGAATTCAGGTTGGCAGAGGACACAGGTGTGGGTGAGCAGGCCGGCAGGCAGGTGAGCAGTTAGGAGTCAGCAGTCCCGGATTGAGAGAGATGTCCGACTACTGGTTTACAAATATATATATTTGTATCAACCAACATCACCCCAATACAGTCAATGAAAATAAAAAGGAAAAAATAAATAAAATTATCCTATATAGTAAAAGACTAATATGCTAAGTGTCTGACCTTTCAACAGTTTGACCAGTTGCTGTGATGCACACTGACCATCAGGGGGCAGACAATGCTACTGGTAGGTTAGCTTTCTGCTGGGGTCTGGCCAATTGGGACTGGGCAAGGGGGGCCAGAAACACCCTGGAGCCAATCTCCTACAGTCCCTCCCAGGCCTCTAAAATATTTCTTCTAATTAATTTTCTTTCAAGGTGCATGAATCCATGCACCAGACTTCTGATAAATAAATAAATATTATTGTTCTTTTTAAAAATTAAAATTTTCACAGTTTACATTTTTCTGTTTTCTAACTTACAAACTTTCCTTAGCCTTAGAATTTATATGGCCCTCTTTTACATCACATATTTAGATTTTTCCCCACAAATTTACAATCTTTACATTTGAAATGGAGTATAAATTCACTACATTTAATGTAATCATTGATATATTTGAATATATATATATATATTGTGCTTTTTGTTTTGCCTGACAATTTTTTTTCATCCTTATATACTTTTTATCATTGATTTTGTTTTTATCTTTTAAGTAATTGTCTGACATTTGTTTGGAAACTATAGGTTCTATTTCTCATCTTTTAGTGTTTACTCCATGAATTGTAACACACTTAAAAAAAATAAAAGTCTAAAGTAAGCAAAAATATTTATTCTCCTCACAAGAAATTTAAAAAAAACTTTGCAGTGCTTTAATTTTAGTTATTCCCTTTCAACTTATGTTATTGATTTCACATATTTTAATTTGAAACCTTCTTAAAAATTGAGTTGCACAAGACATCATTACTGTTTTGTGCTGTAAATATTCATTTAAAATTATGCATATGTTTAGTACTTTCTTTTCTCTTTATTGCTTCTATTTAGGATTATTTATCTTTCTGCCTTAAAATCATTCCTTAAATATTTCTTTGTGAGGGTTGGTGTGTGATAACTCAGTTTACTTTTGTCTGATAATATTTTCATTTTACACTCTCCTTGAAAGATATATTTTACTGGATATAGAGTTCTAAATTGGCAGTGTTTTTATTTTTAATTTTTCAGAACAATGTCTATATTATCCCATTGTCTTGATTTTTATTGTTGTTATTGAAAAGCCATAAATCAGTTAATCTGCCACTCCCTTTTTTAAAAAATATATATATTTTATTGATTTTTTTTTTACAGAGAGGAAGAGAGAGAGATAGAGAGCCAGAAACATCGATGAGAGAGAAACATCGATCAGCTGCTTCCTGCACACCTCCTACTGGGGATGTGCCCGCAACCCAGGCACATGCCCTTGGCCAGAATCAAACCTGGGACTCCTCAGTCCACAGGCCGACGCTCTATCCACTGAGCCAAACTGGTCAGGGCTGCCACTCCTTTGATGATAGTCCCTTTTTTCTTAGACTGTCACTAACATGTTTTCTTTGGTATTTGGCTGTTTATTATGACATCTACGTGTGGGTTTCTTTCTCTTTTTTTCGTAGCAGAAATATTTACTTTATTTTGCTTCTTTTTTATTTTATATTTATTTGAGTTTTACTGTGTAGTGAATAAATAATTATACCATTTATGAAGTGGTGTTGTTTTTCTTCATTTATCTTTTTTTTAGGTTTCATTAAGCCTCTTGAATCTTTGGTTTATTTTGCCACTGCTGGGAAACTCATAACCGATACCTATTTCAAATTGTTTCTACCTTTTCTTTATCTTACCTCTTTATGGGACTCAAATTAACCATGTTAGACCTTCTTATTGTTGTTTTTTTTGTTGTTGTTTTGTGGTTTGTTTGTTTTTTGCCTTATACCTTTCTCTCATATTTTCAATATTTTTTATCTCTTTAGGTGTGCATCATAGCTCATTTCTTCATTCTTATGTTACAGTACAAATTCTTTCTTTAGTTATGTCTAATATCCCACAAATGCCCTATATTTTATTTTTACATTTTTGCTATTGTACTTTTTACAATAAATTCAATCAAATCTGCTTTGTCAAATCTGCTTTGCCATATTTTATAGTGTCTTGTTCCCTCCAAAATTGTTAATAATTCTCTTTTAATATTTTGAGCCTAGTAAATAGTTATTATAATTGTATTTCTGATAACTTTAATAACTTAAGCTTTCTTGTGGATTTATTATTTTTTCCATTGGTTTTCACTGTCAATACCTGGGTTATTATCATTTTGTGTTGTTCACCTAGAACAGTGGTCAGAAAACTCGTTAGTCAACAGAGCCAAATATCAACAGTACAATGATTAAAATTTCTTTTGAGAGCCAAATTTTTTAAACTTAAACTATATAGGTAGGTACATTGTTATTAACTTAATTAGGGTACTCCTAAGCTGGCCTTTGCTAAAAACGTCCTCAATCTGATTGAGGTACGTTCCCTGAGGTCGACCCCTTCCAATTCTCCCATCCACACTTGTCTTGTATACTTGTTTTTTCTATCTCCTTTCCAAAAACCGACTTTTGCGCACGGGCCATGAAGTTTCAATCGCACTGTAAGTGCGTGCCCACACGTGGTATTTCGTAGAAGAGCCACACTCAAGGGGCCAAAGAGCTGCATGTGGCTCGCGAGCCGCAGTTTGCTGACCACTGACCTAGAATAAAGGTAACTTCACCAAGCGAGAATTAGCATATGCTTCTGGATGTTTAGAGACACTATATGTCTGTTAACTTGTTAAACTAAATTTATAGCTTGAGGTTATCTGGGTGATTCAGGTAACGTGTATTTGCATAACAAAAATAATATCCTTGTGGTTTACATTACCCTGAGATTCTATACTTTGAGGACCCAGTTTACAAAGTTCAATTTTTCCTGGACTGCCAAATACTCTCAAGGTCAAATGACTTGTGTTTTTACCTCTCTAAATTATCACTTTTCCTTAAAATTTTGTCTGACAGTTCCTATCTTACCGTTTCTTTGTTTCCTCTAAAGAGATTCCAAATACAAATATTTTATCCAGTATTTTAATTCATTTTCTTAGTAAATGTTGTTGAGAATAACCTAACCTCTCATTATGGCAATGGACATAATTTCCTTGCATTTTTGCAAACTCACCTATGCATTTAAAAGGATGCGATTATTTTTCTAGCACTTCTAGTTGCACCATAGTGAGAGAGTTTTCATTTTTGTGAGAATAATATTGGAATTAGGAGTCTCCCAAGTTTATATTAATAAATATACACAGTTAAGATGTTCCAAAAAGCTGGGCCAAACTATATATGAGCCTCAAGGCCACTCTTGCTCCTCCAGCCCAGTGTTCAGGTTAAAGAGAAGTTTGAACTACCTGTTCTGTGTCTTCCCTTTCCCTGAGTCTTCTTTCTGCAACAGAATTTTCTAAATTGCCCACATCAACTTTTCCTTTTGCTTTATCCTGGTCCAATGTTTCTCAGTCCTATCTTACCACATCAACCACTTAACAAGAAAAGGGATATTGTATTAGTCTACTACTATTTATATTTCTTTGACCTGATTTGATAAAAGCCCCATCTCATGGAATTATGTACATGCCTAATCATATGAGAGAAAAGAAACAGAGGAAAAAGACAGAAGAAGGAAAAAATTTTAAAAATATGGATTAAAATAGGATAAAATAATTTAGAATGATGTAAAAATAATGTGAAAAATAGAAAATAAACAAATGAAAAAAGGAAAATAAAGGGGGGAAAGATAACAAATAATAATAAAATAAAAAAAATAAAAATGAAAAAGTGAAGTGTCATTCCTTTGGCTGGTTTAAGATCCCACTCTTCTGTAGTGTTTGTGGCTTCTCAGTTTCCTGTTGCTGGGACTGAAGCTTCTCTTTAGGCCAGTCCTTATGGACTCTCAGGGACTATTTAGGTTTGTTTTTCCTTTGTATCACTCAGGGTGCATTCTGGGTGTGGCTGTATTTGTTGCCTGGAGACTGCAGGAGAAAATGGCTATGCAGGTTCAGTGCCTCAGGTATGACTCAGCTCCAGATTTGCGGCCACCTCTCCTGGGGCCTCTTCTCACTCCAGCCTCTCCCCAGACTCCATAAGTCCGCACTTCCTCCTGCATCCCTGCCATGGGTGAATGTCTGTATCCAAAATGTCCTATGAACTAGCTTGAGTGAAGAAAAGCAAAGACCACAAAGAGGGGAAAGAGCTGCACCTCTCCAAGCCCCTCTCTTCCCAGAGTTGCATGGTCTGGGCAGCCATCATTAATGCCCCCTCTGAACTCAGTCTGTGTTGACTGTGTACCCAGCTCTAGAATTCCCTGCCACCAGCAGTCCCGCGGACCTCCTATCCACAGTTAGACGTTGTGCCTGATCCAAGATACAAGCCTCAGTGACATGCGCCACCCCCCCCATCCCCGTGGGCTCGGAGGTTCTGCAGCTCTCCCTAGCCCAGATCCCTGAATTTTATCATTCTCCAGGTGTCCTCTGCCCTTCCCGGCTGTGAATTGTCTCACTAGCTGTGTCTACGTCGCCAATTAGGGGTGGATGTTATTCGATTTAGTTGTTCTTTCTGTCTTCTCTGGGACAAGGCTCAGGACATGTCCATCTATTCTGCCACCATTTTGTCTATATCAATTTCTTTTTTTTCCTGCTTTCTTTGGGACAAGATAAACAAAGCTGAAGCAGGGTGTCAGTCCCAGTCCCAGACCCAGTTAACAAATGTACAACAATGAATTCTGAGTAAAGAATCTTTTTTAAAAATATATTTTATTGATTTTTTAAAGAGAGGAAGGGAGAGAGAGATAGAGAGTTAGAAACATCGATGAGAGAGAAACATCGATCAGCTGCCTCCTGCACAACTCCCACTGGGGATGTGCCCACAACCCAGGTACATGCCCTTGACCGGGATCAAACCTGGGACCTTTCAGTCCGCAGGCTGACGCTCCATCCACTGAGCCAAACCGGTTTCGGCCTGAGTAAAGAATCTTGATCTACCTGAGGCACAAGGGACCTAGGGTCCTCTTACCAACCTTTCAGTGACCTCAAATAATTATAGATACTTCAGAAACTCTGAGATTCTAAAGTCTATAATGGTTTGACTCTATGTTCTTAGCTTTGGTCCATGCAAGCCCCTATATCAAGATAGAGGGTTAGTGATCCTCATTGCCTTAACTATTGCTCACAGTGTAAATAAGTAATATATTATTCAAGCCAACTATGGACTCCTAACTCCTGGGCACATTTGTACCAACACCTGGCCATCACAGTAAAGCTACTTCTTCCTGAGCCCTCAACTTAACTTTTCCTAGTTAAGCATATAGTAAATAATCTTAATGTATTAATTATTTTCTTTCATAGATGTTGAAATCCCCAAATTTTTAAACTAGCCCTTAATTCATTTGTTAATTCATTCAAATAAATGTTTATTGAGTGTTTACTATGTGTTCCACCTTCTTGGAATATAGCTATAAATAATACAGACAAGATAGTTTTTCTCTTGAAACTAACAGTATAAGGGGAAAGAAAAAGACAATGAGGAATTCCACAGGGTAATGTATAGAGTTTCAGAAGGGAGTATAACATTTTTAGTAAGATGGACATGACATAATGAGCATATTATAACTTCTTGTAGCCATGAATTTACTACCTTCAAGACTTTTTGATGCCCAAGATATAAAGTAGCTCATTCCTGGAAGGAAATAGGGAGTATGCATAAGTCAGTTCCACTGTGCAGGACCCCTTGGATAGAAAGTAAGAATATGAAAACATCTGTCCTTGGGCATTGAGGTGAAACTAAGGAAAAATTATCCATAGAGGGCTTGTTATATTAGGTTCATGACTTTTCTAATGTGATAATTATGAAAATCTTTAATACACACAAACATAAAGAGAGAATGATGAAAACCCCATGCATCCATAACTCATATTCAACAATCATCATTTTGCCATGTTGTTTTATCTAAACCTTTTCTTTTGCTGAAATATTTAAAAGCAAACCCAGATATCACTTCTTTCCACATCTATATATTTTGGTATACATCTCTGTAATACTGGATTTTTTTTTTTTTACATAATCACTGTTAACACTCCTAACAAAAATAAAATGTTGCGGTTTTTTGCTTTGTGTGTGTGTGTGTGTGTGTGTGTGTGTGTGTGTGTGTGATCTATATTTCAGTCCATAACCAAATTCCCCCCAGTATGACCTGTTTTTAAAGAACGTGGATATCACATAAACATAGACGGAAATATAGAAAAGGGTTTTTAAATATTGGGCTTTAAAGTTAGGCACAATTATATTTGAATCCTGTCTCTTTTTCTCAAACAAGTTTTGTGAGGTTATCCTCTTGTGACTAGGTTCTTCCTCTGAAAATGGGGATAATTATCTCTCAAAGCACTGTTGTGAAGCTTAAATGGGAGAATATGCATAAATAATTTATTTGGTATATGGTATGAGGTTATGTATAATATAATAAAGCCCAGAGACCAGAATGGCAGAATGACCAGAATGATCAGAATGACCAGTGTCCATGACATGAACCACAGCAGCCAACCAGCCTGATGGGGTGCCGGGCCAGCTGCCAACAGCCTGAAGACCCTTCCCCCAGCTGGCATGGCCCCTCCCCCTGGATGGCCCCACCCCTGATCAGTCCCCAACACCCAGATAGGTTGACTATATAAAACTCAAGCTAATTAAGGTCATTTAAATAAAATGTTTGCAATTTTTTCATTGCTATCAGTAAAATATTTATTATTCATAGTTTATATTCTCATCTTAAAACAGAGTTAAATCCCTCCTCTCTAGGAAACTAAATGAAACAACATATGGGAATTGTACAGTGTTCAATATTGTGGGAACTTCATAAATGTGAAATAGATATGAGACTTAAAATGTGTGATTTATAAGTTTTATTCGATTACTACACTAAATTATTCATGTATGCTGAGTCTTCATCATAGTTTATTGCTCATGATGTACATGGATTAAAAATTTTACCAGAGTGTTGCTTAGGAACATTTTTACTTAGAAAGAGGAGAGGTGACTAAATGACCACTTTTGATCCTCGGCAGACCTGTAATTCTAATATTAGAATACCAACGATGATGTGTGTCCAGGTAAAGATCATCCTTAAGATTTGAGGGTATTGGCCATTATCCCTAGGTGAGTTTGTTCAGAAGAAAGAAGGCACTAATGAAAAATAGGTCTAACCCTTGTGTCTCTAAAACAGAGTTTGCCTGACTTGTGGCAATCTTAACACCCATTTTGAACAAGCATTATTTTTAGGTCCATAATATTTTACACATTATTTTAGCATCCACCTCTGTTTCTGCAGTTTGCTTTAGACTTTCAGTGACAACCCTGGCATATTTCATACAGCCTTTGTGAGACTCAGCTTAAATTTAAAACTCTCTTCTGCTAATTTACCCAACTCAAATGGTCTTCCTTAGAAGATATAACTGCTATCCCTGGCTTCAAATTATTTAAGGATGCTTTTGATTATTTTTTATAATGTTAAAGGTAAAATAAAAAAATTAGGATAAATTAAAATATTATCATTACTTAATAACTTAACTATTGGACAGGAATATGCCAAAAGAGTAAATTAAATTCAATTTACTTGCTAAGTAAGTTATTCTATTTAAAATTATAAAAGTGAATTTGTAAGGCAAAAAATACAATGAAATGTTTTCACTCCTTCCAAACATGAATTCACTTTTCAGTTTACAGCCTAATGCTATTTTCCCTAATTTCTAATGCTTATTTTCTTTACCTGAGTTCTTGGTTTCTGGAACCCAGTCTGACAGCTCTGAATCCAGAATGTTACCGGCTGTGACTTCTGTTACATGTCTAACCTTTCATGATTTCCCTGACTACCTATAATTTGGGCCTTGCTATTTGATTCTGATTATTGGACATTCCATGTGTACCTACTTTGTTCTATTCTCAAGGCTTCAGATCACTAGTTCTACCTTGACTTAGGCCCAGCCCTTAGATGGATCTATTAATTTATTTTGCCAAACCTTACCTCTTTCAACTTTCATCTGTGACCTAGGATTGAAAATGACATGATTGTTAATAATAAATGACATGATGGTCACTTTCACATGACCATCACCTCTATTTTATTAATAGTATATAATTTGTAAATCACTGACCTCTTCTCCCTGGGTAATTCACCTTTCTTCCATTTACTTGATTTCCTTACAAATAAAAGTGATGGTAAAATAGTGTAAAAATTGTGTAAAGATGAGATAGTTTTTTTCTTATTCAATTTATCTCTAAAATAGCAATTTTAGTTTTTTAAAATATTTTTAGTGGTAAGTGGTTTATCAAAAGAATATCAAATGATTAAGGATTTTAAAAATTTTTCTTTATTGATTAAGGTATTACATATGTGTCCTTATCCACCCATTGCCCTACCCTTCCCCCGCTCATGCCCTCACCACCCTGGTGTCTGTGTTCATTGGTTACACTTATAGGCATGCACTCAATTCCTTTGATCTCTCCCCTTTACCCCCACCCTCCCCTGCCTTTCCTCTGAAGTTTGACGGTCTGATCAATTCTTCTCTGTCTCTAGATCTGTTTTTGTTCATCAGTTTATGTTGTTCATTATATTCCACAAATGAGTGAGATCATGTGATATGTATCTTTCTCTGAATGACTTTTTTCACTTAGCATAAAGATCTCCAGGTCAATCCATGCTGTTGCAAAAGACAGGAGTTACCTCCTTATATCAGCAGCATAGTATTCATTGTGTAGATGTACCACCGTTTTTAATCCCCTCATCTGCTGATGGGCACTGAATCTGTTTCCAAATCATTGCTATTGTAAATTGTGCTGATATGGACATAGGGGTGCTTATATCCTTTCTGATTGGTGTTTCTGCTTTCTTGGGATATGTTCCTAGCAGTGGGAT
>NW_006284936.1:806511-818898 GCF_000327345.1 Myotis davidii
TATTGATTGGGTTGTTTATCTTCCTTTTGTTAAGTTGTATGAATTCCCTGCATCCACTCATCTACTGATAGACACTTGGGCTGTTTCCAAATCTTGATGATGCTATGAACATAGGGGTGTATATATACTGTCCTATTAGATTTTGGGATTCTTAGGAAATATTACCAGAAGCAGATCATGGGTTAAAAGGAAGTTTTTATTTTTAATTTTTTGAGGAAACTCCACACTGTTTTCCACAGTGGCTGCACCAGTCTGCATTCTCACCAACAGTGTATTAGGGTTCCCTTTTCTTTCTTTTTCTTTTTTTTAGAACAGTAAATGTTTTTATTTACTGTTTTTCTTTTTTTCCCTTTATTGATTAAGGTATTACAAATATGTCCTTATCCCCCTATTGTCCCTCCATCCCCCCACTCATGCCCTCATCCCGAGGTGTCTGTATCCATTGGTTATGCCCTTTTCTCCACATCCTTGCCAGCACTTGTTGTTTGTTAATTTATCGATAGTAGTCATTCTGACAGGTGTGAGGTGATACCTCATTATGGTTTTAATTTGCATGTTTCTGATAATTAGTGATCTTGAGCATTTTTTCATATGTCTATTGGCCATTTGCATGTCCTCTTTGGAGAAGTGTTTATTTAGGTCCTTTGTCCATTTTTCAATTTGGTTGTTTGTTTTCTTGGTGTTGGGTTGTATAAATTCTTTACATATTTTGGAAAGTACCCATTTACCATAAGTATCATTGGCAAATATGTTCTTCCATGCATTGGGTTCCCTTTCATTTTATTGATGGTTTCTTTTGCTGTGTAGAAGTTTTCTAGTTTGATGCAGTCCCATTTATTTATTTTTCCTATTTCCTTGCCATAGGAGATCTATTGGCAAAAATATTGCTATTAGAGATGTCTGAGATTTCACTGTCTATATTTTCTTCTAGGATTTTTATCATTTTGCGACCTACATTTAAAGTTTTATTCGTCTTGAATTTATTTTTGTGTATAGTGAAAGTTGGTGGTTTAGTTTCATTTCTTTTCCTTGTACCTGTCCAATTATCCCAACACCATTTTTTTGAAGAATCTATCTTTATTCCATTGTATGCTCTGGCCTCCTTTGTCAAACATTAATTAATATTTGTCAGTTTATTTGTCAGCTCTCTGTTTTTTTCACTGATCTATATGCCTGTTCTTATGCTAGCACCAGGCTGTCTTGATTACAATGGCTTTGTATTTTAGTTTGATATTAGGTTAAAATTTGCTATTGCACAACTACTAAATTAGGAAACTGAGGCTCTAGTCTCTCTCTTTATCCTGGCATCAATATCTTGGCTAAAAGTAAAACAAACAAACAAACAAACAAAAAACATTTGAAGCTACACAGGAATATAGATGTTGACATTTCAGAAATACAACTTTACTCTGCAAAGGGCATCACTCATATTCATAGCATCAGTTTACCTTGATTTACCCGAGACTCCTGTCTCTACCTTACGCATCTCTAGCTGATTATTTTGAATTTTCTGTTTAAGTTTATAACTGCTATACTAAGCTGTGAATATTTTGAGAACAAAAATCACGTTTTAATAAATTCTATGTGGCTGATGCATAATAGGAACAAATTAATATTTGCAGAATATAATTATCTCTGTTATTACCCTTTATAATCATAGCTTAATACATTGGAATCATACAAAAGAATGTTTATGCATAGTTTTATTACATAGGAATTTACATTATCATACATCAGGATTCCCTGGAGAGTTTGCTAAAACAGTGGATGCTAGGTCTTACTCTCAGTTTGTGAATCTGTGGGTTGGGCCCTCAAATTTGCATTTCTAACAAGTCCCCAGGTGTTGATCCTGGAAAAACACTCTCATTTAAAAGTAGAAACAAACAGAATATTAGTGATACATCATACCAAAAAACAAACAAAAAATAAACAATATACTCAGAAATGCTTTATTTCAGAAATGTTAGGTAAACCAGTTTCATTAATACATTTTTGTTAAAATGAGGTATCTTAATAAATAAAATAAAAAAGAAGAAATTTAGTATTCTGCAGAAGTTATTTACAGAATCATTAGAGCAAAAGAGGACATGCTAATGATTCTAAGGAATTTTCCACCAAAAGTTTGTGCCAGAGTGTATTTTTCCTTTTGATTTTACTCTTACCTGGTCCACAGTAAGGAGAGGGAAGTTAATCCAAATGGCATCTCTTTAACCAAAATACTAAGAACAAGACTGTTATGGATAATTCAAATCTATGAAGAACCTATAAACTTAAAATTTATTCATTTTAAAATTATTGTCATTATGCTTTGAATCAAGAGGATTTAAATGGAAAACCCCTAATTTTAATATCCTCAACAATTTTTCATGCACAACTTTGATTGGAAATATCAGTAAGCTGTACAATGCCTGAAAGTTGGACAGCAACCAGTAAGAGAACAGCCTCAGTAATCTACAAGCAAAGCATTGAGACTCTGATTAATGAAAATCAGCTCTTCCAGATAAATCAATGTAATTTTAAATAACTTCGTTAATTCTCTTTTTTGGCCTTGGTTTTGATTTCTGCATAACTACACAATAAGTCACATCTGTCTGCACCTGTAGTCTTCCAAATATTTGAGAACAGTTATATTTTCTCCTGGTCTTCCCCTCTTTAAAATAAGCATCCTCAGTTCCTTGAGCCTTTCATTATATCATATATTTTTAGATGCCACTTCATTCCTGTTTTCTTTTTAAAATAAGGGACTATCAGATGAACCTAGTAGATATGGTCTGATCAGTGTAGAAGACAGTAGGGTTCTTAACTTTCTTTTTTTAGATGTTAAATTTTCTTAATGAAGTTTAAGCCTCAATTGTCTTGTTTAACAACTATGGTATACCAACTCATATTAAAGTTATAATTTTTAATATAAAAATTCCCAAACTTAAACATTTATTTCCTATCTTTTGATTTCACAACTGATTTTTGTAAACCTAAAAGTAAGAATTACTATTTAGCTCTGTTGTGTTTGTATATTGACTCTTTTGAGATCTTTGAAATCTTGGTTAATATCCATGCTTTTATTATTTCTCCCAGATTGTTTGCACCTATAAATTCAATAAGCACAGATAAATTCTGAACAGGATAAGTATGGATACCTAACACATGGTACTAAAAGCATATATGGTTTCTGAATGCTTGTTATTCTAGCCTATACTACACAACTTATGCTTTCCTACATCCATTTATTGAATAAAGCTTCACTGAGTGCTTATTACATGACAAGTACAGTTATAAGTCCTGGGGTTATAACAGTAAATAAGAGACATAAAGTCCTTACTACATGGGGAAAAGCAAAATAAACAAGTATGCAAATTGTGTGATTTACCATAGTGATATGAGAATAGTAAAGCACAGAAAAAAAGTAGAAGAGATGGAGTGATTTGGGAATTTTTTAAAATAAATTGATCCATGAAGATACATCTGAGAGGCTAAATATAACAGACAACTAAAATTGAAGAAATATGCTAGGTAAAGATATGGAGAAGAGTTTCCCAAGAAGGCATAGCTAGTGTCTGAAGAGGGAATAGGTTTTACAGGAAGGGGTAAAGGCAAGCTTATGGCCAATGTAGCACAGTGAAACAAAGCAGAAACAAGTGGTGGGAAGTAAGTCATAACAAAGATTCAGGGCTTGATTGATAATGTAATGGGAAACATTTGGAAGGCTTTAAAGTGGAGGAGTGATATGATTCAACTTTATAAAGACTATTTTGTATGCTCTTAAGAGAACGTATTAAAAGACAATAGTATACAATAGGAAACCATAAAAGAAGCTTTTGTATTTGTTCAAGCTAGAGTTGACAGTGACTAATTAGTATAGTAGTGATGGAAGAAGTAAGTAGTGTTCAGATTTGGGACATATTTTGAAGGAGTAGTTTATAGGACTTACTGATGGCTTGGATATGGAGTGTGAGGGGAAAAGAAGAATGAGCAACTACATGAATTTAATTATCTTTTTGTACTGTGGTTTCATATATGTCTTTTCTTGTCAGTTGGACTACACATTTTTCATGGGTAAGGACCATGCCCTTCTTTTGGTCTCAAATCAACCAAGTTCAAGATATGCAGTGGTTCATAAGGAATGTGTTAATCCATCATAGGTAAGTCATTTCTGAATCTACACTTTCACCTTTATCATTCTGTCTTTAAAATGTCTAAGTTTTAATCATTTATCTTCATTTCTGCTCTTAACATCTTGATATAAACCCAAGTTTTCTAGAAGTTGGATTATCACAACTGTCTGGACTATCTAACTCTAGTTAATCTGATTCAATTGAAAATTGATGACTGAAATACCACTTTGCAATTGAATCAGATTGGGGAGCAACTAGAGTTTGCATTCAGACATTCCATCAACAAGTGCTTACAAATTGTTCTCCTTTGTGTCAGAAGTCTTCTAGATGGCAAAAATATAATAATAAGCAAAACAGACCCAAAATCCTGTCTTCATTGAGCTTTTATTTGCAATGACTAAATATAGAGTATATTTAGGCAATAAGTGTTATGAATACAAATAAAATGAAAGGAGTTATAGAGAGGTATAAAGGATGTTGAAAAGATCATAATTTGAAATAGGGTTATAGTGCAATCTCTTTAAAATTATAAAGAGGTTACTTTTAAAGAAGTTATGTAATTTCTTTAAAATTGTTACATTTAAACAAATTAAATGCTAATTTTAAAGAGGTTGCATTTGAGCAGAGACTTGAATCAAGTGAGAGAGTTGGTCATTCAAAGACAGAGGAAGCAACGGTGCAAGGGCCCCGATGTGGACATGAGCTTAATTTGTTTGAAAAATGGAGAGAAGGCCAATGTGATTGGAAAGTGATTGAATGGCAGGAGGTGAAGCCAGAAAAGTGGCAAAGGCCAGATCATTCAGGATCTTTGGGTTATGGTAAGAAGCTTGCATTTTATAAGATATATGAATGGAAGACATTGAGTATTCTGGAGCTAGGCATTATCTATTTTTTTAAATTACCCTAACTGCTCTCATCATCAGACAGTAGTAGAGGGTTGAGGAACCCTTATTTCAGGACCATTAGTGGCTTTTAATAAAATCAAAGTTCTTGACTACTTGAAAATCTTTTATTATCAGTCTGTCCTATTCACTAGTCCTAATCATATACCCACTATTTGTCACATCATATATATCTATACTTTTTTACTTTTACCTCTTTCTTCTTCTGTATGACAGTGCTTTTTATCCTCTCCTATCCACCATCCAAGACCATTTCAAGCTTTAACTGCAGCATAGAATGCTTCCCCAAATATCATCACTTCACTGATGTCTCCAGTCATTAAATGATGTAGCTTGTCTGTCACTCATGACTGAGCACATTATCATGTCCTCTATTTTATTGTTGTGAATGTTTAAATCTGTGCTAATCTTATTTTCTGAATAATGTTGCAAATTCTAAAATAGCAGAGGGCCAATACATTCTATATCGCTCATTACATCCAACAAACTTTGGGAGTGTATCAAATGAGTGTTAAAGGATGTAACATATGGCTTGAGTTTTTTGAGTTTTTTTCTGTAATGGTGCAATGGTGATGACACAAGTAACTTCTGGGAGAACAGAGATTGAGTTTAGGTGAACAGAATCCATAATTTTAATTTCTTGCTTCAGTAGTCATAGTCAATAGGTCACATAAAACAGTGCACTATCACTTATTGACAAATTCAAAGGCTCAATGAACACTTCCTTGACTTTAGGAATACTGACTATATAACTGTCAATTGAACATTGACCACAACAGACTATAATTTCTATATGTGTTCATTTGATTTTGGCAGCTTTCAATAATTCTGCTGAAAGTGAATCTCAAGTTGTAAAACCAGACAGCACCTGCTCAAATGGCTAGCATATAACTACAGGGATGCTGGGCGTTCACAGCTATTCAGGAAGGGTACAGAGAGGCCTAGCCTTGCACTCAGCTCAGAGGTGCAGGGAAGAGGCAGCTCCACTGCAAGCAGCCATCTCCACTCCCCCTCCCTACTCCTGGGTCTGGGCTGGGGCCAGGGACTGTCCGGAGCTGATCTCGGGCTCCCATTGGCCGCTGTCTTTTGTGACGTCACGATCATGATGAGAATTGATGATCGGACACGCTGATTTCATTGTGTGAAGAGGCAGTGGAGACCCAGGAAAAATCTCGCTGAATCCGCCGGCCCCAACAGTGGCCTGATCTGGGATCCTTGATCCCTCCCGTGACTGCATCACGCCCGAGGTAGGAACCCAGATTGGGTGGGTGTGAAGGGCGAAGGAGGGCAAACAAGGCACCTAGTTAATGCTCTGCCCAGTGGGGGGGCTGTAGGTTCAGAGGCCTAATGAGGCTGACAACAAACTGGTGCGGGTTTGGGGGAGCTAACTGCCTCTATTTACTGAGCGAAGGCTGAAGGCAGCTTGAGGTTCCAAATGAGCTGAGAATAGCGATACAGTGGGCACTGCCAGAAAGCAAAGGATTTTGCTCCGAGATAAGGCGAGTTTGGGGATGAGCTTCTGGCCCCGGAATAGGAAGAAGTGGCGCCTCTGCCTCAGAAGAAAGGAGTGGCGGTGGTGGTGGGTGGGGGGTGAATTCTATCACTGCTAGATTTCACTGGACAGTAGATTTCTCATAACCCCACTCAAACGCACCGAGGGTGCTGCGCCTGCGCTCTAACAACTTAGAGGGGGCAGTTCTTGGCGAGGAGAATAGGCTTGGAGTATGCGCAAGCGCTTTTTCCATTTCGCTGGAAGGGGTGGGGCTTAGCTCTGCCTGGGCAGAATAAGGGGAGGGTTAGGGGTTGGCCCTGTGATGTTACAAGTGACAGTTGAAGAGAAATCTGCCAGTTACTTTTGAAACTGGCTTACTGAGTATACCCAGACCCAAAATGGGCCTGATGAATTTAAGAAGGCAAATTCTTTATCTACAGATATCAGGTTTGGAATAATGCAAGGAATTCAGAGAGGTATTTGTGGAATAGAAACTACTGAGATGAGAAACAATTTGGAGAAAAAGAAACACTAATTATTCAAGTGAATCGAACTTTTATTCTTCAAGGAATTCTGATTTGGAGTGCCACTCAGTGATTGTGAAACTTAAACTCTTTGGAGAGAATCGGGGTGAGATCCATTTTGGAGACTCAAAAGTCTAAGACATTTTTATTTCTTGTCTTTTGTTTTTCTTTTTGGAACTATCTCTTATAAAGGCTTGGTCTCTGTTTCAGGTTTGGTGCTAAGTCCTTCTTTCTTCTTCCTCTGTGTCTCTGCTAGAACCACCAATGGCAAATCCTATTTTGAGAGACCACGTCCAACTCCCCTTCATTGGGAGAGGCTACATTACTCAGAAACTCTGAGAAACAACCTGACTGCCTGTCCTTGGTGGATAAATTGCACAGTAGTGTTAATTTTGCTCCACTCTTTGATCATGAAGTCTTGAGTATTTCACAGCAAAATTTGGATTTTTCTTCATTTCTCATAGTTAAGGGGTTATCAAGTCCTGGTGAATTTTCCTTTGAAAGACTTCTGCTACCATTTTTCTCTTATCAACACCCATCCAGTCACATCAAGAGCTTCCTAGTTATCCTTCCCTTGTGCCCAAAATTCCTGCCAGACTAAGTGTCCATGAACACTTCTTTCGTCAAGTCATTTTTCTTCACCAAAATAATATTGGTTCTCTATAATCTATTTTTCCAAGCCCAATTCCACTTGGATTGAAAATGGCTTTATAATCTGGTTTCATTGTACCAGAGCTACCTTATTTTACTTTATTCTTCACTGCTTGACTGTCCTTAATGTCCCCTAAACAGTCTACCTCCAGAATTTTGCTCCTAACACCACTACCACTCTCTTCACCTAGGATGCCCTCTCTTCTGCTTATTCACATTTACCCACTTTGGAAACTTATCTCAAGTTACACTTCTCCAAAAGTACCTTCCAAGTCAAACTCAACCCTTATTAAGCTCAACTTTTCTTGAACTTTTACATCATTTCTTACATTTGTAACTCTCTGTTTACTTTATTTTCTTCTAATGTACTTGTGTGTATGTGTGTTAGACTAGACTCCTCAACTGCATTTTAAAGGCCTTATTAAGGGTTGAGACTACACTATCTACTTCTTTATCTTCTGCCCACAGCACCTGGATCTAGATGAGTATTTGAAATATCTGCAGCCATATATGGTCTTTGTTCCCCATTGCTTGGGAATTGAGAAACTGATAGCTTTATAATAGTGGGTGGCCTCCAAATATATTCTGTCCATATAAACAAAACCAAAGGATCATTATCCCAGAAGTGGTTCCCTCTATAATTTTTTCAGTTATAAAAATACTAAGACTTTTTTATTTTTTCTAGATTTCTTTTATATGACATTGCATTATGTATCTTATCTTAAAATCTAGTAATTATTCACTTTTTATTGCAATATATTTTACCATTGCTGCTTTATACTATCACTTATAGTTCTCATTTGTATGTCTCTTGAACCAGAGCTATTCATTGCAATGGTTGCTATTATATAACATATCAGTTGTCAATTTTTCTACCCCTTGGGTTTCAAACTGCATTGTTTGTCCCACAGAGCTGTTTTATTTGAAAGAATGCATGACCATTGTTTAAAATAGAGATTTTAAAATATATTTTACTTTGAATGCTGCTTCACTTGGAGGCACCATCCCAATATTGCATCAAGGTTTGTGGTCCAGGAAGGAACATGGATGAAAAGGAGTCCAGAAGGGTATTAGAACATGTAAATTTGAAAATCATTGTTATAGTTTATTGTAAGTGAACTATGAATGTTATTTACTATAAGTGAAAAATTATTTCTCTCTTATTTTTTTTCTCTTATTACCTGCATTATATGAATCCTGCCAAAGTGTTTTAGGTTGTAGCCAGCTTGCATAGTAATTAATAAGAATTACCTGGACATTTACATGTAGACCAATAGATAACACTGTTCAAAGGTAAGACACTCCAGATAGAATATAACGCTTAGAAATGTGCTCCTTACTTTAGAGAGCTTAAAGTAATATATGAAAAAATATAAGAATGTAGTGTTCGTATTTTTAGGGTTTATTTTACAATTCCTTTCTGAATGAGAGAATGACATTGGGATTACTCATTTAAGTTGTAAGTTGAGTTGATAGAGATTTTCTAATGATAAGACAATTTCCCCATTTTACATAGGAAACTGAAGACCAGAACAGTGAAGTGCCTTACAAGCATTAATGAGTGCTAATGTGTATTAAGAATTTAGTGCCAGGAATTGTGTTGACAACTTTATATATGTTGTCACATTTAAACTTCACAATATTCATAAGAGATAGTTTCTGGTATGGTTTTCCATTTTACAAATGAGGGGGAAAAAAGGCTCAAAGTAGTTGACTTTCCTGGAACCACATAGTTACAAAATGTCACAAGATGCAAACATAAGTAGGTCTATTTGACTTAATCACCAAGCTATACTTGGCCAAGTTAATATATAATGATTTTTTTTGGCAGAGCTTTCGTGAGGATCTAAATCTCTGGAGACCCAGCCTAATGAGTGTGTGTGTGTGTGTGTGTGTGTGTGTGTGTGTGTGTGTGTTTTATACCATAATGTTTTCCATGAAACCAATACTATTTCTAAAAAATCAGTCATTTCTGACCTTTACCAAATGGTGTATACATACATTCCTTTTTAGGTATTTTATTAAAATACTCCCTGTTAGTCTTGGTTGAAAAAAGATGGCATGAAATTGTATATAAAATGTGTTGTTAAAAATATTTAACTATGCTTTTAAAATTATATTGTACTTCCAGAAGGAATTATATTTTCATATAGTGTTAATCTACAACAGGATAAAAACTAGTTGAATTGTTCATTTTCATTTTGCAGTGGAACCATTTATCTAAATATGAATTTGAATGTGCCTTAATATACATCCATTGAGTACATTATATCTAGGCATACTGGTTTGGAAGTAAACAGTAAAAATTTTGGAGAGATGTATTCTACATAAAAACGGAACTGGTGAGGTTAAGTAAATTCAGAAGCTTTAGCTGACACCCAGAGATCTTTCCAGCCTACATAAAATCTTAAGGCAACAAATTGAAACCTATCTTTGAAAACAGAGTCATTCTTATGCTAGCTAGTAGCAAAATGGTCTGGGTTAACCAGAGATCTAGATACATGGCAAATGAATAAATGAGATTATACTGTGTCAATTAAATGCTATATACTTTACATCTGTAAAGACATTCAGAAGAAGAGCTGCCCTACTTTCTTGGTCTTCTGTTTTAGAACTATGTCAATTGGGTTGATCCTTAGAATCTTTTTTTTAAATTTATTTTTATTGTTGAAAGTATTGCAGATGTCCCATTTTCCCCCATTGATCCCTTCTAGCCTTCACCCTCCCACTGCCCAGCCTTCACAACACTATTATCTGTATCCATGGGTTATGCATATATGCATAACCCGTTCTTTGGTTAATATCATCTCCCCCCTCCCTTTCCTCTGTTATATGTCAGTATTTTGCATGCTTCAATGTCTCTGGTTCTATTTTATTCATCAGTTTATTTTGTTCTTTAGATTCCACATATGAGTGAGATCATGTGATACTTGCTCGTTCCCTAACTGGCTTATTTTGCTTAGCATAATATTCTCCAGCCAGCCTTGGAATCTTTAAGCATGTTATTTGTCAGAGTGGCAAAATTTTTGGAAAACATTTTCTTAGCCTCACTTCCTTTGGAGTTGGGGACAATTTTTTTAAAGTTCTTATAACATCCATGCAAACATGTTACTTATATGCCCTGTAGACACTTTTCTCATGGTGCTTGCCCAAATTCATACAAGTAGTAAGTGGCAGGGAAGGACTTTAAAACAGAGGTTGCACTCTTAACTATTAGGATAAAGGTTGGAGAGCTAGAATGAGGCTTCTCTTCTTTATAATTTTTAAAAAGTGTGTATGTTCATGTGTGTGTGTTTCTCCCTAACTTCTCTCTTTCTGAGTCTCTAAAACCAACGACATTTTTTCTCTCTCAGTGGAGATAACAAATTTTAATAGAAAGACTGTCGTTTAAGAGAAAAGGATCATTGTGTTGACCTCCACTGCCTTCATTGGCAGAAAGCATATAGACAGACTCATACACTATTCATTCCTACTGTCAAGTACCAAGCAATGGTGAAAGCATTTCTGGATTGTGTTTTGTGAACAAACAAATTATGATATAAATTTTCTACTCCACTAATATATTGTTTTAACATATTTCTTTATATATATTATACTTTCTTGCATGGTTAGCTTAGTCTACCTATGGTGTGCTATGATGATGAAATAGCTATGTGGTTTAGGAAAGTAGTTATGAGACCCATTCTCCAAAGAGCTTTTCCCTTTCATAGACCAAATATGTGTTGTGTTGAAGTCTCCTCAGACTTGACTCATCCCCACTATTCTTAGACAGCATGAAGTTATTTTTGAATATGTATGTAAATTAATGAATTAGTAGTCAGGCATTTTGTTTAGAACCTATACTAGTAGGCTTACTTTTAGCATCAATTAATGCATAAAATATGCTAAAGATCAGTTTCAGTTCTTTTTTATTTTTCCAGATAGTAGTACTTAATGTAGAGAGAAACTTTTTTTTTCTTAATCTAAGCATTGTGATATCAAACAAATTTATTTTTCTGTCAGTGTTTGGTACATCTTTATTTATTAAATACTTGCTACACAAAGTGTATTCCTTGGATTAGCAACATGATTACCTGGGGGACTTCTAGAATTGCAAAATCTCTGGCCCCTCCCAAGAGCTACTGAATCAGAATCTGAATTTTAATAAGATCCCCAGGTGATTCATATACATATTAAAATCTGAATGGAACTGATGTAAAGTAAAATATGTCTTCTCGTACAGCTTTGAATTCTGAGTTGTTAGTCATAGAAAAAACTCTGAATTTCCTTTTGCCCATTTTCACACGTATAAAGAAATATGATAGTGATGGCTTTACCATTGAAATGATATTTATCCAAATTATTTGACTCGCCAAAAGAGTGTTACAGAAGACTATACACTGAGTGGCCACATTATTATAACCACCTGACGTTTGTAGGCAAATTAGCCTTACACTGCATCGTATGGGATATGGAAGCCGAAGGCCTGTTCGAACACCTTTGTTGTCTGCAGTTACCAAGATAAAATGTCTCCAATTTGCACAGGAACACAAGGATTGGACAGGTGAGAATTAGAACAAAGTCATGTGGTCTGATGAATCACATTTCCAGTTGGATCATGCAGATGGCAGAGTGAGAATTTGGCGGAAACAGCATGAAAGCATGCACCCCATATGCATGAGTACAACCCTTCAAGCTGGTGGCATATCCCAATGGAGATGGCTTCC
>NW_006284936.1:818964-824596 GCF_000327345.1 Myotis davidii
ATTCTTGTGGAACAACATCTGAATAGCACAACATACCTAAGTATCGTTGCTGATCAAGTTCATCCTATCATGTTGATGGTGTATCCCAGTGGAGATGGCTTCTTCCAACGAGACAATGTGCCATGCCACGGTGCTCGTATTGTGCAGGAGTGGTTTCAAGAACATGAGGGAGACTTTTTCTTGCTTAGGTGGCTCCCACAATCACCAGATCTCAATCCAATTGAGCATTTGTGGGACGAAGTTAAAAGAGCCATCAGGCAGCTGGTTCCACAAACATCAAATCTCACAGAACTGGACAGTGCTATTCATCAGGCATGGTGTCAGATTCCTTGATCACTTTTTAACATCTCATGGAGTCAATGGCAAGAAGAATCACCACAGTATTGAAGGCAAAAGGTGGCCCAACGAAGTACTGATGGGTGGTCATAATAATCTGGGATATATATATCCCATGTTCAAAGGCTGTTAAACCGCATTGTTTACTCATATCTTCAGAAAAAAATCACTTCTACTGTCATGGTAAACAACCTGCTTCTCTATTTATAATGGTCTGGCCCTCTAGCAACTTCAGCTCAAAATTATAGCTAATTTGCCTACAAATGTCAGGTGGTCATAATAATCTGGCCACTCAGTGTATACATGTATATATTGAGGTCACTGTCACCAATAGCTTCAAGAGGAGCTCTATTAATTTTATATTTGTTGCTATAACAAATTACCACAAGCATAGTGGGTTATGCAACTCATGTATTATCTCAGAGCTCTGGTGGTTAAAGGTCTGAATTAGGTCTCACTGGGTAAAATCAAGGTGTCAGCAAGGCTTTCCTTTGTGGAGGCAGCTCTAGGGAAAAATCTGTTTCCTTACTTTTTCCAGTTTTTATTTTTATTTTTTATTTATTCAAATTCCTTGGCTTATGGCTGCCTTTTATCTTCAAAGCTAGCAATGGCTGATCAAATCTTTTATTATTATTATTATTATTATTTTTAAGCTTATTGGTGTGACATTAGTTAATAAAATTTCTCACATCACATCATTCTGACACTTAATATTCTACCTCTAGTGTCTACATTTAAGGATCCTTGTGATAATATTGGGTCCACTCAAATAATCTAAGATAATCTCATTTCAAGGTCAGCTAATTAGCAACCTTAATTCCTCCTGTATCCTTAATTAACTTTTGCCATGGAAATTAACATATTCACAGGTTTCAGGAATTAGGATATAGATATAATGGGATAAAGAGTGGGTTCAGGTCTGGGGTGGGGGAAGGGAAGTACAGGAATTGATGGCGTTTTTGGATAAAGCCAGTCTACAATATTTTATAGAAATAAACAATTAGTCAATGTTATGAGATGAGTTGTGTATCCGAAATTAATTTGTTGAAACCCAAACCTCCAGTATCTCAGAAGCTGGCCCTTTTTTTGAAATAGGGCCATTGTAGATATAATTATTTAAATTAAGATAGATCATGCTGGAGTATAGTAGGCTGCTAATTCAATATGTCTGGTGTCTCTATTAAAGGAGGAAATTTGGATACAGGCACACATACAGGGAAAATGCTATGTGACCATGAAGATAATCATTTACAAGATAAGAGTCCTAGAACAAATATTTCTCTCACAGTCCTCAGAAGGAACCAACCCTACCAATACCTTGATTCCAGACTTCTATCCTTCAGAACTGTTAGACAATAAATTTCTGTTTAAGGTACCCAGTTTGTGGTACTTTGTCACAGCAGTCCTAGCAAACTAAGATAGTCCAGATTGTCCTTTAGTTAATATCTAAGTATCATCTTTCTCAAAAGTACTTATTTAGTAAATCTGTATTGTATAACATGCTAGGTGTTGGACAAAGTGAATTATACATTACAGAGCTTATAATATATACAGTAGACATTTTTCATAAAACAAGTTCTGAATCATGTTACTTCAAATCTCTGGCCCTCAGTTTATTCAACTGTGAAATGAGTGCACAATCTTTATAATATTTAAGGATATTTCTACTTTAAAAATTCAATGATTCCATTTATTAATTAAATTTAAGAAGTTATTAAATCCATTCTGTGATAAAAGCAAATGTCATTAATAAAAGAGGGACTGGGTGAAAAAGGTGAAGAGATTGAGAAGTACAAATTAGTAGTTACAAAATAGTCAATGGAATGTAGAGTACAGTGTGGGGAATACAGTCAATAATATTGTAATAACTATGCATGCTGTCAGGTGGATACTGGAAATAGTGTGTGTGTGTGGGGGGGGGATTACTTTGTAAAATACATGATTTTCTAACCATTATGCTGTACACCTGAAACTAATACAAAATAATATTGAATGTAAACTGTAATTGAAAGATAAAAAAGTATTAAGTGCAGGTAAAGCCCTCAAAATAGTATTAAGCTTTTTTTTTTTCAGGAAGCAGTATCATAACTACCATCCCTACTACTCATTGCCCATTTTCTAACTTTGAATTTTAAAGACAAGTAATAAAGACACTATTGAGAAAAATCTTTGTTCTTTTTGACTCTCTTGTTTAAGACTTACGTCCATAACATAGTACATTAATGATGCTATGAATGTAACATATGCTTAAGAAATAAATTTAAGTGAATGAATCATCAAAATATCTGTGGTGATACATTTGCATATTAGGTTTTTTTTAAAAATTGTGACTTGGAAAGTGAAGGTTTATTTAGCAAAATGTGTTTCTCTTTCTCATTACTGTAAAGTGTATTGGAGCAACATGTATTCTCAATATTTACAAGTAAATCTGTAGTTTCTGGTAAACTTGATAATATTTTTACAAATGGTTATCAGGTTACCTAATTTAAATTGTAGCAGTAAAATAATAATTGTTGAATGTGGTCATGATTAAACCCTGTGCTCAAATCTGGTTTGATTAACATCAAGAAATACAGTTGTAATGAAATACCCAAAAGCACGTTAGTTGAGTAGCAACCTCTCCCTTTGTGTCTCATATCCACATGAGAAATATGACTAGGCAGGAGAAATGCAGTAAACACAAAAACATTAGGGGTCAATAGTAATCCCATTCTTCAAAGATATATATGTTTATGATTTGACAATAAACATATATGTTTTCTATCTTAATATCACAGGCTTCACATAGGGCAGTGTCTCTCAATCTAAGGTCTGCAGACCCATAGAGGTCCAAGAACATGTTTTCAGAGGGCTGCATATTTACAACATTTTTTTTTAAATTTGAGATTTTTATTTCACTGATAAATAAAAATCCACAATATTCATGCATTCATTCACACACAGAGCCTTTCCATCAGGTATAAAGACAACACATCTTTCTTTTTTAAAAAAATGCATTAAAGTATAATTGGTTAAAAGACATATGATGAAATTAATTGAGTACACTAAGGCTGAGTTCCTCAAAAGAGACCCAAAGATATGTCTTTGGCAGTATAGGAAGGATATTGTTTTGGGTTTTTGTTTTCTTCTTTCCAAACAAGAAAGAAGGGTTTTTACCCGTTGCTATCAGATTTGGGTTGTGTTCCATGAGATTTTTGAGTCATTAAGCACTTTCTTAGTATATTGAAAGTACTTGAGGGGATAACTTTAAGCTTCCATTATTTCATGTGTGTACATTGTTTCAACATGTGTGTATATTGTTTCAACACTATATATGTATGTGCATTTATATATAGTTACCTACCTACCACTAAATGGTGTGCTTTGGGGAATCTTTCTCTAATCCCCAAAGAACAGGAGTACAAATTTCCCCCCCTAAGTTTTTCAGACTTTTGAAGTTAAATCAGGAATAAAAGGTATAAAAGAATAAAATAGTCTATCTCTTTGCTCCCAGGTAAAACGACCCTAAGTCTAACATGGACTACGCATTCTGATTCACAAAAAGCTAAAAGAGTATCTAGCCTAAGTGAATAAATATGGCTGTAGCCAGACCAGTGTGGCTCATTGGTTGAGTGTCAACCTATGAACCAGGAGGTCACAGTTAGATCCCTGGTCAGGAAACATGCTTGGATTGTAGGCTCAATCCTCAGTATGGGTCATGTCGGAGGTAGCCGATCAATGATTCTCTCTCATCATTGATGTTTCTGTCTCTCTCTGCCTCTCCCTTCCTCTCTGAAATCAATAAAAATAGATTTAAAGGGAAATAGCTTTATCATTTTTAGAAAAAAAATAAAAATTAAACTTATTGGGGTTAGATTAGTTAATAAAATTATATAAGTTTCAAGTGTACAAGCCCATAATACATCATCTGTATGTGCTCACCACCCAAAGATTTGTTTCCTTTTGTCACTATAAATTTTATCTCCTTTACCCTCTTTAACCTCCTCTCACTACAGTAAATTAAAATGCAACCTACATTTTAAAGGTATTAACCAAAAATGTGAATTGCTAGATGTTAGTGGTAAAAGCTTATGGCAATGGAAACACTTTAACTAACTTGTAAAAGATAGAAGTGATTTACTTGCACAATTTGCTTGGGTCCAGAAACATAAAAAGATACACAAATTAGGCAACTAATACGTATGGATCAAGGTACTATTTAGTTCATCAGAAGATGCTATATGTCACTGATCATTAGCATTAGTTGTCACATATTCTGTATGAGTGTGCATGTGGGATTGTATGAAAGAGAGCTGAGGCAACAGGAAATCAATCATCCATTTGAGACTCAGTTTATGCTTCTGTTGTTCAACTACTTATGTTTGAAACTGGGTTTTTTTAAAAATTATGTTATAACCTGAGTTTTGATATCTGAGTGTAAGATAAGGTATTTATAGTTTAAAGGTATTTTATTATTTTCACATTACCACCTTGTGATAAAAATTAATAAATTATAATTGATGAAACAATCTGAGATCTAGCATATTAACCTGATAATGCTTTTTTTTTAGCAAACCTTAATTCTCTTTGAATTTAGACATTAAACATATAGTACAGAAATTATGCCTGTAGATGTATATATTTTTATATATTTATATGGAAAATGTATACATAAAATTGTCTTATAATTTTTGCTCATCTCACTATATATACATATTATATAGAGCTTTTATGTTGCTGAAAACTATTACTAATTACACTGAATTTTAAGTATTTTTTAAATGAGGTCAGTGTACAATTTCTTTGTGCTCTGAGAAACTCTTATGATAGATGGTTAAAATTCCCTGTTTCATATTTCCACCTAAGTGACAGAAGCGTATTATATATCTAAAATGCAAGATAAGAGATGTGGGCAATGAATTTCAGTAATTATAGCCCAATAAATAAACAATGAATACCTTTTCATAGTATTAGAATATACTCTATGTCTGTTACTCGAACTTCATGTTTAAAAGATGCTGAACATATATTTTTTGCAATATCAGCAAATTCTGGCAAGTTAATTATAAAAGAAGATAAATAGAACTGTGTGTTTTTGTTTTTTTTAAGAATAATGAAATATAAATGGCAGATTAAAGTGACAGCTTCTGGGAACATATTTACTACAGCAATTCTTTTTTATTATTGACAGTATTACAGATATCTTCCCCCCTCCTTTGCTCCCCTCCACTCAATCCCTACCCCACCCCAAGCCTTCATCACACTATCACCTGTGTCCATGGGCTATGCATATATGCATAAATGTTCTTTGGTTAAT